>NC_056729.1:1537663300-1537700800 GCF_019279795.1 Protopterus annectens | reverse complement strand
ATGACCTCTGGTCAGTACCTGTGTAGAATCTGCGTGTTCTTCCTGGGTCTGTGTGTATTTTCTCTGGGTACCTGTCAAGCTGTTCTTGATATTGCATTTATCATTAGGCTCATGGCAACATGCAATCTGAAAGGTGGTGTCTTTATTCATTGAGCTGCGTCTGCAATCTCAGTTGTTGTTGTAGTGTGGTGCATGGGTGAAAATGATCCAAGACAGGCTGATTAAAAACGTTTAAAACTTGAATTAAAATGTAATACTTTGAGTAATTTGTTTAACTAGCTGAAAGTTCCTGAATTTGTTTATTTATTTACACTTTGTTGATCACGTTAGCCCTGCTTTCTTCTCAGGAGTAATCTAAGGTGGCATTCATACTGACTAGTATAAATTTGCCAAGGGTACTACAGAACAGGGCCATTAGCCTAGTACACACCTATGGACCTATGAACCTATTAGTGTTGTGGATTTTTACATCCATCTTAACCAACTTAGGTTTGGTTTAACATCCCATGCAAGGCATGGCACACTCAGAAGTCCTGCACCTCCACCCCCACTGCAGCATCAGTATGAGAAAATGAATCCAAGTACCTGACGTGGGAATAGACACTACAGTCTTCTGATGTTCTAGTCCTAAAGGTGAGAGTGCTACCTGCTAAGCAACTGTCACTGGATTCACTTTATATCCACAAAATACTGAAATATCAAAATTCAGTATTTCGAAGCTATAAAGTCGATAATTTAAAACCACGGAAACTCAGAACCGTGAAATTCACAATCTCGCAAACCGGAGATTTTGAATTTTGTGCTTCTACTCCACACACACACACACACACACACACACACACACACACACACACACACACACCTTGAAAATACCACTCATGGTAAAGAAGGAAAAGAAAAGAGGGTAGGAGGAAGGAAGTGAATACTGCAACAGTGAAAAGAAGCACATCTACTGTTATGGTAAGCTTTTACACAACTGGACTATGTTCTTCCATGTCACTGTTGCAGTATTCACAACTACTGAGAGAGTACAAAAGCAACTGTAAAGGTAGGGAGGAGGAAGGAGGAGCACCTCACAAACTCATTAAGCATAGTATTATCAAATTCTGCCCTGGCTCTGGAAATGGCATCAAATTTGTATGCTTAGTGAATGTGTTAACAGAAGACCAAATAGAAGCTTTAGGGATGGAGCTACTGTCCAAACCTTTGAAGAAAGTCCCCAAGGAAGCCACTGGTCTAGTAGAATGAGCCCTCACAGAAGCGGACAACTGTTTGCCATGAAAAGCATAACAAAAAGAAATGGCCTTGGAAATCCAGGATGAGACAGTTTACTTAGAAACTGCCAAACCCAAATGTCCTGGTATGAAAAGAAACAAACATTGATCGGATTTATAAAAGGCCTTTGTTTTGTCTAAATAATACCTGCGTTGTCTATGCAAGTCCAGGATATGATGAACCTTCTCATTAGCAGACTGTGGGAAGGGAAAAAGGAAACCGATTAAAGGACAGCTCATTAACCACCTTGGGCATAAAAGAAGGATTCTTACAGAGAGACACCCTCTCTCTATGAAAATCCAAAAAACAGGAGGAACTGCCATCATGACATGGAGTTTAGAAACTCTTCTGGCAAAGGTTAAAGCAATCAGTAAAACAGTCTTCCAGGTGCAAAGTTACAAAGAAGCAGCAGAATCAAAAGTAAGTAAGTTTTCCAAGGGCAAAAAAATTAAGATCCCAAGAAGAAGGAATAGGCTTTCTTGGAGGTCTGATATGAAGGATGCTTTTAGAAATTGCTTGACTTCAAATCTAGAGACCAAAGGAGATGTCAGTGGCAAACAGGCATTAATTCCTGACAAATGAACTTTCACTGAAGAATATGCTAAGCCAGCATGTAGCAGTTCACACAGATAGGAAAAAATTAAGGGGACCCCACTGAAAAGGGATCCTGGTGATGTTTAAGACACCAGGCAGAAAGTCTCTTCCACTTGGATATATATGATTTTCTGATATTGCGTTTCCTGAGTTCATGCAGGGCCCTAAGCATAGCCTCAAAAAGTTGGTGTCTGAAAGGAATGCAAACCCTATCACCCAAAGTGTCAGTTGGACAACTAGGATCATAGGATCATTGGAAGTTACTAGGCTAATGGCCCAAGGGCCCTTACAAGCCTAGCTAAGTTCTACCCTTGTTTCCATGAATAGAACCTAATGCCCGTGTCCAAGAGGGACACAGGTTGAACTCCTGGTGTGAATTTGCAGTTTCCCATTCAATATAGAATCATAAGTAAGGGTGGAGAAGAGATCCATTGTCTTGTGTGAGAAGGTCCATGCAGTGAGATAACTTGTGATGATTGTCCCTGACCAGTTGGAATAAGGGGGGGGGGGGACCAGTGCTGTCTTGGAATCACCAACAAGATTTTTAGAGTGTCAGTCCTGATCTTGTGAAAGACCTTGAGAAGGAGAGGAAGGGGAGGAAATGCATAAGGGAACATTCCCTTCCAAAAGAAAGATGTGGCATCCCATTTCCAAGCCAAAGAATGGGGAGTCGGGAACAGAATTAAGGGATCTCCCTGTTCAGAGGTGAGGCAAAGAGATCCACTTGATTAATACCCTACCAATGAACTATATCCAGCAACACACCTCTGTGAAGCATCCATTCATGAGGTTGTGTCTACTCCTCCTGAGAAAATCTGCCACAAGATTGCACTCTGAAGGAATGTAGAAAGCCTGTAGGCTCATCTGCATATTAATGTCTATTTCCAATGCTTGAAGGGCTAGTCTGCAAAGAAGATAAGACTTTGTTCCCCCTTGCTTGTTACTGTACCACATTAATGCGGTGTTGTCTGTAAAAAACCTTCAAGGGACCTGGCACCCAGACTGAGTGGAAGGCTTGAAGAGCCAGAATGAGAGCCCTCATCTCCTTGATGTTGATGTGATCTGTTCCTTGTTGAGGGGACCAAAGGCCTCGGACCTTTAGGATGCCTGAAGCAGCTCCCCACCCCAGCTCTGAGGCATCCATGAAGAATTCCTTGGATAGTAAGGTTGGAGGGGGACACACAGATTCAAAGATACCTGGTAAATCTACCAGTGAAGTTCCAAGTTTGAGATAAGGTAGCAGAGGAACCAAATAGTCTAGTGGCTGACAGTGTTGGAGCCACACTGATCTGAGATAACACTGAAACTGGCCCAAGGAAGCATGGGTATGGCAGATGCCATGAACACCGGAGCCCTTAGAAACTCCCTGGCCAGAAGACAGGACAGGGGAAACAGGGAAAGAAAATAATTCATGAGAGACAGAAGTTTGGTGGCAGGAAGAGAGACTAGCATTGGAACAGTGATGGGGTCAACACTAATCCCAGGCTGTGCAATAGCAGCTGGGTAAAATGAAGATCTTGCACTAGCTTGGTTTAAGATGGGGCTTGAACCAAGAGGTCATCCAGACAGAGAACTATCTGAATGTCTTGAAGCCTGCAGAAGGCAACCAGTGGAGCCAAGTATTTGATGAATACCCCTAGGGCCACTGAAATCCCAAAGGACAAAGAGAGAACTGAAAATGAGAGGAAGAGACAGAGAAACACAAACATTTCCTGAATAGAGGTGGATAGGAATATGAATGTAGGCATCTTTTAGGTCCAGGGAAAGTATAAAGGCCTGGGGAGCTGGGGAGGCAAGAGGAGAAACAAAGACTGAAGAAAAATATTTGGAAGGATGACACTATGAGGCAAAGTGCTCAGAAAGGAATGATCCCAGACATACCTGCAAGAACAACTTTCCTGGAGACTGTTTTTATTATTATTATTTTTTTTAATCAGACATTTTTTGCTGGTCTTGTTGCTCTTAGTTTATATGAGTATATGAAAAGATGTCATAAATTTTATTTCATATAATTTTTGGGAGAGCATATGCTGATCACAGCAGTTATGCAAAATAAAGAAAATACATAGGTACTGGTTACAAGCTACAAACCAAAGATGTCAGCTGCAGCCCCATTGGCAAAAATGCTTACCACTACCATGGGATGTTGCTTGTAGCTTTTATGCAAACACTACAAAATAATAATATATCAGGACCATCTGAAATTCACACTGTTAATCTAGTATGTGTGCATCATTTTCATTCTAACAGTATAAAAAAGTGCTGGTTGTCTTCTATGGTTCTTGCATATACATTTATTAGTTTTATTTCAGTATTTTATCAGTTATGCTATCCCATGCTTCATATAAGCTTCATAGTCTCTACTTTGCTTGCTTTCTTTCCACTGTATTCTTTTCCTACCTCCTATCACTTCATTCCCATCTCTGCCTGTTTTTGCTGTCTTCCATATAATTTCATTAATTTCTAATTTCCTGTTTCCTATCATTAATTTTATATTTGGTTGATACATCAGTAAAATCTAATATGTCTTCCATGCATTGCATATATAGCGTCTGGGTGGGTAGTCCACAAAAGAATTGTTAGTATCACCTTACCCATTGTAAGTACTGATATTTTATCTCTGAACATATCCACATTTGTGCACAAGATTGTTATTTGGGTGGCGCAGTGGTTAACATTGCTGCCTTATAGCAAGTGGTTCTCTGGTTTGATTCTCGGCTAGGGTGCTTTCTGTACAGAGTCTACATGCCCCCCGTGTTCATGTTGGTTTCCTCTCACATTCCAAAGACATGCATCTGGAGTGTTGTTTCCTGGCCCTCTGCTGAAAATGGGCTAAGTCCCAATCAGACTTTCCTGGTAAACAAATGTTACATAAATATATGCTTTTTTAATATTCTCGTCTTAACTGTTAATGCCTTGTGACATCAATCATGGCTGAAAAGAGTCATGAATTAATTAATGAATTAACTAAGCAAGTAAGTAATTTGCTTGGTTTTTTCACATTTAAACAGTAGAGGTATTTTGACTGCATGACAGATACTGCATACCTGAGGAATCCGCTTGTTTCAAGATCACATAAACTGCTTATCTTATTCATTGGTTTGTTTTATTTATCTGGCATATATGTGATGACTATTTCAGAATAATCCCATTTTTCCAGAACATTACATAATGAATAATACGTAACAGACAATAAGAATAGATTACACAAATCACAAAGACAAGTATACATAAAATAGTCACATATTCTAATCCTTTAAGAATTTAATATTCTTAAATAATTTCAGTGAGTCTAATTTAAGAATTTGCAATTTATCACAAGTATATAATTAAATATTCTTTATAAAATACCTGGTGATAATAAGGAGACAACATTTATAACATGTTCTTATTATAGTTAAAATAAGATTCAGTGGCATAAATAGCTCTATATTATTTTGCTAGTAAGTTATGATTTATGTTGTATTCATAACCTTAGTATTTATATTTTACAATGAGCAGCAGTGCATAAAATGGAATAATTTAGACTTTTAATGAAGTATAGAACAATAGCTAGCAATCAAATCATGTAAGCAGAGTGCAGTTACCAATGCTAAACATCCTAATGTAGAATTGTATAAATACTGTCTGATAAGAAATGCAGGTCTTTATGATCTGCTCATGTCCCTAGCATCTTCAGGCATCATGTGTCCCACCTAATCTCTGTTTTCATCATTATTTTTATTACCTGTATTGTTATTGCTATAAAATTAACCTTTTAAACCTTCTACATTTCTTTCTGAGGCCTGTATTGACTCATCCAATTCATCTACTGCACTCACAAGTAGGAAATGCTTTCTTCCATCCATCTCCCCTCCTTAACTTAATACTTTTCAGCCTCACCTCATGCCCTATTGGTCATAAGAGTGTCCTTCTCTGGAAGGCCTTGTGCCACTTTGAAGTTATTTGAATACCAGAAATGCCTCATCTGTCCCATTCAGTATAACATTCCTGGGACCCTCTGTTTTGATATCAGGTGAATAATAAAGCAATTCTTGTTTTGTGCTGCTAGAGGATGACAGTAACAAAACATAACAGAAAAAGATAATAAAGAGAACATGTTAATTTAACTGTTGTAACAAAACGAACAACAGTTCAATGGCTGTCAAAGTAGACATTCTTGAGACTGTGCCAGTTCAGTTTACTCAAGCACATAGAATGGGGGACAGAAGTGCGTGGGAGAGAAAAATGAGAAGAAGTGGGGAGAATGCGGGTGGTGAGAAGAAATGCAACACAGTGATGGCAGCCTATTGAGTAATTAAGACAAGTGGTAGACATGAGAGAAGAGAATGAGAATAAGCAGTAAGAGGCTGCAATTGATACAGACGAGTTGAGGAGAAATGTTTATTGTATGTAAAAAAAGTGAATAATGGAATAATTACAATTTGAGGGTACAGAGTCATTTCCAAACATGTTATGTCTGTACATAGTCTTTTTGAGCAGCAGTGTTAAAAAGGTAGAGAATGCAACGATCCAATCATCATACGGTTCTTAATCCACAATCCAAAATGAACTTAAGGAGTGGGGGTGAGGTGTGATGTGTGCAATCCTACCACGCCATTTTTTACAAGGAAGAGTATGCAACAGTTAACAAAAGGAAAGAGGGAAAAAAGGTAGTTTGAAGGAAGCAGTGATAAACCTCCTAGAAATGACACAGTTCCAAGTGATTGTTGCACTAGGGGTTGAATGATTTAAGTGCAAAAATTTAATGTTGCAATGAGTTTCGCCACAATATTTTGTATTATGAGAGCCAGAAGTTATTTTTGTTTTTTTCCCACTTTTCTTCACTGTGATATGACCATGGGGGTGGTATATATAAATTCAGGAGGTGTGAGGGTTTTCTTCTTTTTTTTTTTTTAGGTTTTTTTCACTCACTGTTTTCAGTATTTTGTTTTCAATAAATGCTGAACTGAAAAATAAAATGATCATCAGTGGCTCACAGGTAAACCCATAGAAATATCTGTGACAGAGTGTATGTTGTCTTAGAGTAGACTAAGTGAGATAGCTATGGATAACATCTTTATAGTCTGAGCTGAATAGAATGAGTCTGTAGCCAGCATCTTTTTAGGACTAGGGTGGGAGGGTTATCAGCTAGTGCAGGGACCAGAGCAGCACTACATAAAACTGATTATTTGGATTTTTTTCTAGGCGACTGCTAAATCACAAGGTGAGATCCAAATAAATATGCAGATGTTTGAAGAAGGTGCAGCCAATACGGGACACAGAGGTGGAGTGAACAACTTGCATATTACAGCACATACTCAGCCTTATGCTGACAAGATTAAATAATCTTACCTGATATATGGGATGTGAGTACTTTCAACTCAAATGAGGTAGTAAGCTGCTTGAAGTGGATGAATGTTGGGATCTGACATAAGTAAAACATTCTGTGAATCTGCTGTCCATCTGAATGTAAGTGTGATGATTTGCAGTACTGCCAGCTATGCCAGTAAAAGTAGGGCAGTGGATGTGTAACGTATGCCAGCCCAGCTAGTTGGAATTTAGTAAAGAAGTATATGATATTTGAATATCAAACTGATTTGTACAGATTGTTGTGTTGAAAATTCATTTGTAAAGTTGCTTATGTTAACAATGCATCAACAGTGTGTCCTGCTGGACAGAGGAAGAAATGTACATATATTATTGCAACTGTTTGAAATGTATATATTGTAATAGAGGATACTGGAAGAGAAGAGGTTAATTTCAATTCACCTGACTTTGGAAAGTAGTAAGAAATGAAATTACTTAATTTAGGTAATAAAGATTGTACCTTAGGGTTCTCAATGCAGCCAGAGATAAAAAAACATTGTCATTGGGGTGAACTAATTGCTACTCTGGAAGGATGATTGGGTTGAAATTGTTTTATGACTTCCAAGGGCTGCAGCATATCTTAGCAAGGCTTTGTTTGTGTGCATTATTGTCACCTAGGTGCTAAATCCTGATAGCTTCTAGCCACTGGGGGTTGCATGGGAACCAGAAGTCAGATGACAAGATGTATGTGATGTCATTCTGTAATTCAGCACTAAAAATAATGTTTAACACTAGGTGAGACTGAAGTCTCAGAGCAGTCTGTTTTTGTAACCTGACAAGGAAGGACCCCTCACCTACCTCATCTTGACTAGCTCAGTAACTAACCAGGGAATAATAATTCTTTAGATCAGTCAAGAAAATATAGTGTGATTAGTTATGTATTGTTTTTCTGTACCTATGTGAATCTATTCATCTGTGTTATTTTCAATATTTTCTGTGGTTGAAACTCTGGTGTTTATTGTAAATAGATATTTAGTATTTTCATGTTCTTTTCTTATTTATTTATTATTAAATATATTTAAAATTTTCATTGTGGCTGGTCTTTTAGAGAATATTTTAATCTCAGAGTACTTATATATATTTGGTGACAGCTCTGGTCACTGCTGAAATGCATATTGCATTGGCCAAACACTATCTTTTGTATTAATATTAATTTCACTCAGTATAATTGGGTACCCCTGCAAGATCCTTAGAGTAGCTGGCTTTGAACTGTCCGGTAGAGGTGTAACTACCTTATATCCTGGGTAGAACGAGGCACAGCTAGTAAATCTGTGTCAGCCTTTCCCAGGTGTGTGTGTGTATGTGTGTGTGTGTGTGTGTGTGTGTGTGTGTGTACATTAAATCTCAGAGTGTGTGTGTCAGCTGCCTGGAGCAGGGACATGAAGTACTGGTTTCACAGAGAGGGCGCTGGAGGAATTGGCTTGGACTCTTGTCTGAGGACCCAACCCTACAGCTGTTCCAGTGGGGAGTTCTATTTGGAATCTTGAGAGAGAGAGAGGACCCAGCTCCTGGACTGTCTGTGTTCCCTGTGTGCTCTTAAGGGAAATTCTACTTGATGCAGAGAGCTGAATCTGGAAACATTGGGTGCATTAAATTTTATCAAGCCGCAAATGCTCTGCATGTACGGCAACAGTGTAAGGCACAAAAACAAAGCAAAACCATCCAATTAAAAATGTCCAGCACAAAATTTACGGTGCAATAACTTACGTTAATAATAAAATTTCCAGAGGATGTAAAAATAATCAACAGCAAAATGGTTTCAGCCAAAGAGAAAATATACACTGCTCTTTTTAGGACCAAGCAAAATGCATCATTCAAACCTGGAGGAAATAAGATAGTAAATCTAAATTTACTAATCTAATGTTGTGGGGCAGACTTCTAGAGCATTTAAATTACATATTTTTAAACATTTAAGTGATATCAAGAATAAGAGAATGACTAATGCTTTATATAAATGTGTTGCAACATTCTACAACTACCTTTAGATTTACTGCTATAGATCGGGTATGTTTCAAGGGACTCAATAAACTTGGATGGCATGATTTATTAACAAAAAAAGAACGGGTTTGGATTGTGAGACTGGAGGCACTTTTCCTCTAAGTTTGAGTAATGCATTTTGATTCATCCTAAAAAAGGAGTGTGTGTGTGTGTGTGTGTGTGTGTGTGTGTGTGTGTGTGTGTGTGTGTGTGTGTGTGCGTGTGTGTATTTTCTCTTATATAATGTATTATGTAAGGGTTGATGAATTTTTGTATTTTTTGTGGCACTTATGAAGGCTTTGGCCAAAACCGGTTTGCTGTCGATTATTTTTACATTCTCTGCATATTTTATTATTAAAGTAAATTATTGCACTGTAAATTTTATGCTGGCCACTTTTTCATTGGATGGATTTGCATTCATTTTTGTTTCAAGTGAATGCCCCTCTCCAGTGCTAGTGGAGAGAATTCAGGCTCCTTGATTACTGGCCTAGAGTGAGTTCCTCACAGTAACTCCAAGAAGTGGGAAAATAAATGAAGAGTTATGAATCAGAAGACAGAAAGGGGACTGGGATGGAATCTCAAATATTATATCAGGAAAGTTGGGAAAAATATAATATTTTATAAACTGTATATTCTGCTGGACACTGGTGTTGGTAAACACAGTAAGATGTGAACAATGCTGCAGTAAAGCAGGAGAAAGAAAACACTGTTTACTTTTTCATACAAGGATATTATGACAGGGAAACCAACAAGGAATGCTCTGGGTAGAAACAAATACAAGGCCAATATGAGATTATATATTTATTTTCATTTCTGTAAACCATACAGGTGAAATTACTTTTCAGGCACAGCCTTGGTCAGTATAATATTTACACTGGGCTGAAAAACACAACTTAAACCGTGTGTTAAAATTCATTATTTTTGGTCCAGTTAACATGGCATTCATGAGTCTCACATGACAGTAACACTATTGTGACACTAACCCTGCCTATTTTTGACTTCATGCATAGCATATATGGTGTTATGAACAGTGTATATTAGTGTCTCTGACTATAGTTATTAATTCTATTGTACTTATTTTTTCACATCTATGTATTCTTTATTGCTACTTGATGTATATATGTGGTGATAATCTTTTTGATAGTTTATGTATTTATTTATTCATTTAAGTTTGTTTACTGGAGTAGTACACTGATGAAAATAAGACCATTTGCAGTCAGAGTAGGTTCAACGTCCAGCAGACAATTGAAACAATGAGAAATGTTTAGAATAAAATAAAACTGTGAGGTCCGGTTTGAATTACTGACAAACTAAGTGCCGAATCTGAGTTCATTCATGAAGTGTGCTCACTAAAAAGGTGGTCTGTCAAAAATATGGACTATTACAGTACTACTTTTCTTATTTCAGTACTATGATACTTTTTTTTTGTCGTAGTGCAAGGGCTTCTTGTATTCCCTCACCACACCTCCTAACTTAAACTACTGAATTGTTAAATTCATTCCAGTGAGCTCATCTCAGATTGAACGAGTTGTTGTTTGGCTATCATGACCTCATCCCTATAGCATGAAAGGCAGTATATATAACATGATAACATTTTTATGTTTACTACCATATAGCACCAACAGTTTCCCATACAGTAGGGATTAATGGCATGCATTAATTAAAATATGTCTAAATAGTACTATTTGGCAGGAAGCAAATAGAAATCCAGCAAATATGGTACTTGTGAAACAATAAAAACAGACATATCTGGAAATCAATGACGTTTAACAGTAGCTGCTTATGGGACAAGGATAGATAACAGATGGGAGAAGAAAGGAAAACCGAGATTGTTATAAATGGGAATAAAAATGCAGTACCTCAGATGATTCAAATATCTGAAATAAGTAATCCAGACACCAACATAGCAGCAACAGTAGCAAACGCAGTCTACATTGCTCACTAACTTAGAAACATCTGGCAAATATGCTAATGAAACAGGAAGTAAAGGAGGAAGTCCTATAATAATTTGTGATATATTCTGTAAACAGGGTGCACCATATTCATATTAACTAATCTCAGATGAAACACTTGCACTACAAACATTGGTAAAATAAAAACAAACACTGCTTCATGGTAAACCCAACAATACTAATAAAAAAAAGAGCTACACAACCAAATGGAAGGACCTCCACTTTCATTGACAGAACACACATTTTGAAAAAAATCCTCAACAAACGTGTTATTTGGAATCTAAAGATGAAATAGGCTGCTACAGTACTGTACCCATTACTTTAATTATTACATAAGATGTGCAGAATACCCTGTCAGCCAGTATCACTACCTGAATCACTGCCAGAGTTAAAGGCAAACTGGAAAATACACTACCACCAGACACAATCCACATAGTAATCATTTACTGTAAAGGGGCTTAATTCCCTGAAATCCATCCTGAACTTACATATAGATTTATCTGAAGTTGCATAAACATGAAACTATTATGTTCCAGTCTTTGATGGTTTGTAAGCTGACCGTGCAAGGCTATATCCATCATAGGGACTGAATTTCTAAGATTAATAATTTCTATTTGTATTTTTCACAACAAATTTTACTCAATACTCCTGATATAACAGCATGGCATTGACATGTTAAATACACAATATACTACAGATATAGTGCCATGAACCATATGCCTGCAAAGGTTAAAACACTGTGGAGGTTGAAAACATGATCATTCAGGAGCATACCTCTCAGCCGTTCAGATTTTTGCTTCAGATGTTTTGTCTGTTCCTCACAAAATTAGTTGTTTCCTGGCAATTCACTGAAGACTGAACTCATTAAATAATGGCATACACTTTAGTTTAATTCTTCATATTCTTCATAAAATGCATGCTAACACAACATGCTGTTATTCTAGAAACTTTATAAGTTTAGAAGTGCAACATTTAAAATCTATCCCTATTTTGTGACGTTTAAACCCTCATCTTTTTAGGGTTTGGCCAGACTTCTTGTGTTAAGAGGTTGAAAGGTATGTTCAGTTGATGATGGAGAAAAGAGACAGTGACTGACATCATGAGTACTGAATGAGCTTATACTAATCAATGGCAGCTTTAAAGTGGGTTTAAACTGGGCAATAAAGGATGTGATAACAAAGACAAGTGGAGGAGAATTGACATGGGGACCATAAAATTACACATATTATACCTGTAGAAATGTATGCAGGTCAGTAAGTAGGTAGGTAGGTGTGAGTGGCTGCAATGTAGAGATTGCCCTAACATGACATGAAACCTAGTTATCATTTTAAGTATGTAATCAGGGTTCATTTTATTTATTATTTATTTTATCTTTTTTTATTTTACATTTGTTGACTGGGTGTGTCTGGGTGAACTATTGCCCTGTTTCAGCTGAGGCCTGGGGAGAAAAGCTATTTTCTCTAGGACTGTAAGCCTGATTTTACTATAGATTACAGGTGTGATTCAGGTTACCAAGATTATTGCACAAAGCTAGCTGGCATAATAATTGTTCACCTGTAATGGCTGTTCTGCAACACATGAGCTCAAGCTACTCTTTGACTAGAATTGTTTCTTTCTCTGTGGATGACATGTCTCAAAGCACTTGTAATGCTTAAGGTGATTTATTCTGCTTTTGTTTAATATTTGCAGCACAATAGTTTTAGAACATATATGTAACTAAAATATGTAACTAAAAACAGATGCATATTATGTAGATGTATGTCATTATTTAATTTGGTTAGTTAATTTATTGTTGACTTGTGTTTGCTGTTTTTAATTTTTTTTCTAAGAATAATTTCTCCAGTTATGTTTTAATATTGGCTTTGTTGCCTACTCCTTAGCAAATCACCAAATTACTCCCTTGTTAAGCAACACCAACCCACCCATGTAGTTCTCTCAAGACAAGATTTCCCCCAAAAGAAAAAGAATGAGGAACTGCACATCGATTTGGAGATAGAGGTCCAGAAGGTGCATTGTCATTGTTCAGCTTCAGATGGTATCTGGGCTTTCAGTAATGAATAGGCACCGTATGGGATGTCATCAAGGTACTTGTTATGCTGTCATTTTCAGAGTGAGTAAACATCTTCTGCTTCCATCTTCCCTGGCCTGGCCAGTATCTCATCCAGATTCACCAAAAGTCCGAGAAGCCTCAACATCTAAGCCATTTGCCCCATACCACCACAAGCAGAAGCAGTATAACAAAATAAATAATTGGGGTCACCTGTTTCCACGAGGGACAACTGACTTTCAGACATTAAATGTTTGCCCCTACAGATGAATTTTCATACTTCAACAAATGTGCCTCGCAGACAACATATAGGCTGCTTAGTGAAACAGGCAACATTTATTTATTAACTTATTTTATTTTACATCTGTTAACCAGGTAGTTGAGCAGGTCCAAAACTCCTTTTCAACCCGATTCAACAGAAAGGCGCATTACATTTAAAATTCTAGATAATTTAGATGCACAGATAGACATGTGTTTGAGGCACATATTATCATTGCAGTTACATTCATATACAGAAGTATTGGAATACGTAAACAAAGGGTCAATGCAGTAGTCAGCATAGCTGCTAACTGTACAAGAAAATGAAGCAATTAATTACTATGAACTAAACACCTACTTACTAAAAATATTTTCAGGCAATAATGTTGCAGTTGCATTCATTTGTCTGAATTGTTTTAACAAGGGTGGATAATTTTACAGAAGTTAGGCTGCTGTCCTCTATCTTGGAAGCATGAGCATTTGTAAGCTTCTTTAAAGTAAGATAGTCAGAAATTATCCCAGTGTTTATGAACTAGTATTTCAGCTAGCAGCAACAATTTTTGGAAAGCAGTCTTTCTGTTACAGGTAGGTTAAAGGCTAACATGCTTGACAGTACACCCTCTTCATTACATAGTAAATGCAAAACGTGTGTAGTCATTAATATATTTAATAAAGAAAGGCAATAATTGAAAATTTTGGCTGAAAATTAATAAATCAACTAGAAATGTAGTTCTGGCAGTATCAGTGGTGGAAAAGGTATCACACTCACCAACTGTTTCTGTAGAGCCTGTTGTCATTTGTTCAGGTTAAACAGGTATCTCTCAAAAATAAGGCATAAAATGCAATGGAGAACATCCAGTGCTTCAGCACTCACACCACAAAACCTGGTTAAGTGGATTTTGAGACAATAGGGCCTCTGCTGTGAACCCCTGCTAGTCTAAAAATATGCACAGAAGATCACTATAAATTGTGTGAGGAGGCTGAGATGAAGATGATGTATTATTTATTTAATTTTCCTCCCAAACATCAGAGGTGTGCATAAGTCACTATATCTAGTATTGAGCAAGGAACAGTGTGGTCATTATTACTTTAATTTCCTCACTAACCTCAAGAGTGTCCATAGAGGGTTGCTTGTATAGTAGTAGGGTACTGCCCTGGATTAACAAGTTAGAAATAGTACTCTGATTATTATCTGTTCACTCTCTTCACAATAAAACATCAGACACATATACAGGTGGCTGACTTTTTGGGGAGGTTGTGGAATGATGCTGTTTATATATGTTTAACAGCAACAAAGTGAAATATGTTCTGTTCTATTTGTTTTTTCTGTTTTGTCCCAGTCTGACACTTGAGTGGTATTTGGATGGTGGATGTCTTTAGGGGTTAGGGGTGAGAACGCATGCTACATATACATATACTGTGCCTCTGCCAGATGGCATCAATTGTGTAGTTTAGTTAACTAGCCAGATGTTATTTGCAGCTTCAGTGCTATGGTGCCCGCAAATTTGTTCTTCTGCTAGATTCATAAACAAGAAAGAAAGAGGTATACAGAAGTTAGGAAAAGGGGAAGGTCAATCAGGGGATGACATAAAAGGTCAATATATAGGAGTATGCAGGATTGGGGAAGGAGGGCAATTTATTTTCTTTGTAGGAATAGGGCATCATTTTTTCTTTGGAGAGAAAGAAAGAATGGAAAAGATGAAAGAAAAACATGGTAGGAAAGGGAAATGAGATAGCATATGGGACCACACTGATAAAACACTGAACAGCAGAGATAAATAGAGGTGGAAGTGCATGGAATAGGGCCAGGAGCTTTGGGGCAGATACTGACAAATATGGGGTAGAAGAACTGTGGTGGGAGGGATGGAAAGTACATAGGACATGGCTTGGGGTGTGTCTAAGGGGATGGTAGCAGACATGGCTAGAATTAGTGCATGGTAATAGTAAGTGATGCATTATTTCTCCAAGTGGGCTATAGACCTTCCCACAGTTCTTTTCCTCTCTACTGCAGCTTAGACCACCTGATCCAGCTGTTTCTGGATCACCTAAGACAATGCAGGCTGGAAACCTGTCAGTGAGGGCCAGAACACCCTTGAGGTGAGGCACTCACAGCTTTATAGCCTTCAGGCACCAGAGTCATAATGTCAGGTCAGCAATAGCAGAGCAAGAGCAAATCTTCTATCCAGACCTCCAGTGAGGAAACACAACAAGAAGGAAGCCATAAGGGACGATCTTGCCATTGGACTGAGCACTTTAACAGACATATCAGCCCTTTATGATGTGAACATCGGCTGACTGCAAGCTTCTCTTGTCTCCTGCAGATGGTGATAAAATTTCCATCAAGCACTGTTCATGCAGAAAGAGAAGGAGCACTCTGAGGACCATTACAATTGTAGGATGAGAAACCATAGAAACAGATACAATCCCTTAAGTGTTTCCTGTTGGCCACATGATACATGATAATGCTAATGTGAGATGTTAAAACAACAGATACTATCTTGTAAGTATTTCCTGGCAGCTATGCTTGTGAGTGAAAGATTATTTGTTGACAGTATTTGTGTGATCCATGTACAGTTTAGTACAGGCAAGTGCAAAACCAAAATATAGAAAGCATATGAGGAAACAGAAGTCATAGTGATACAGAATCAAGAATAACAACAAAAGAATAGGTGCACGTAGGAAAAGACCTAGACGCATTTACATGTCTTTTTTTTTTCTTTTTTGTTTTTAATTTGGCAGATTATTCCCAGCTTTTGGGGGATAAAGTGGAGAAGATGCATTCACCACAAGAAAGACTACACAGGAGCATGATAAGGCTGGCACTGCTGTTCACTTAAGGTCTAAATGACTACTGAGATTTGGAAAGTGAGAGTCAGTGGGTTTAGGGGAGCAGTAAGCACAGTAGGGAGCAGTAAGCACAGTAGTTTGTATATCAGGCAGTATGAAAAAAGGAAGGCATAGAGTTCTACCAGGAGTCATCTATAACCACTCTACCTTTAAGACCTTGCTTCACTCTCCTCTTATTCCTTCTGGGAGTTTTCCTGCTCTCACCCTACATAGCTCACTCAGCATTACACTCTGCCTCCTCTCATACCTCTCTGTAACCTAATATGACACTTAATCCACCTTTCTGTCCAGCCCCCAACTCTTTATTTTACTTCTTCTATTAGTCCTTCTTTTCTTACTTCTGCATTAAACTCCTCCTGCCCCACTTATTCTTCCATTACTCTCATATGATACTTGTATGAATTGCTGTTGCCTCTACTGTTAAATCTCCTTTGTATGAACAAATGTGTTTGTAAATACTGACTAATGTTTTTCTTAATTTTTTTTTTCTTTTCTTTTAAAATTCCTGTTGTATATTGAAATTTTATTACTATGTTCTTCACCTACATCACTGTATCACTCAATTGCCTATGATTTGTTTGCAGCGTATAATGTCTTTTATGGAGCTTTTCTCCCCAGCACTCCATTGAAAATGGGCTCTTTTCGGCCCAGTGGGCTCTCCTGGTAAACAAACTGTAAAATAAATAAATAAATCTGCTGTTTGCCATGAAGATGATGTGGAACTTCACTGGATATGCCAAACATATAAACCAGTAGATATGGGTACATTGGAAGAAAAACATAGATGTCCTTCATGGATGCATCTGCAGTCATAACAGCTGGGTTGTCCTGTCGTCAGGCAGCCCGTCAGTCGGCCGGATTCCAAAGTCCGGGTCCGGCTTCGGCTGATGTCGCTCTTCATCCGACGTCATCTCTGTTGGACTTCGGGTATAAAGGCATCAGCCGACGCCATCTTCCTCAGTCTTTCTTGCCGCGTGGCGCCCGAAGCAGAAGCTGTTCGCAAGTGCCGGTCGGTCGGATCCAGAGATTTTTTCTACCGAATACTACTTCGAAGACTTCTAAAGCTAAGTACCCCGTTGGGGACTCTTTCTTGCCTCAGCCGATGTCAGAAAAAGTTAATAATTGTTTAACCTGTGGGAAACAAATACCTCATAAAGATTTCCATTCTTACTGTCTGCCTTGTTTAGGCCCAGCCCACGACGTAGCAGCCTGTTCGCCCTGTGCTTCCTTCAACCGACGAACGCTTAGGCGTCGGTCGGAGTTTGCAGAACAGTTTTTCGGTTCTGACTTTGCTTACATTATGTCGTCGGAAGCTCCGACTACACTTTCTGCCAAAAAACGCAAAGAAAAAGACCGACACTCGCAGTCCGCGGTTTCGCTGAAACCACGCTTAAGCAAACCGCGAGTGTCTCGGTTTCGGCCAAAACCGAGAAAACTGATCTAGGTACAGCCGAATCTATCTCTACACTTGAGGCCCCTGCTACAATTCTTGAATCGGCCTCTGAAACTTTACCCACTGACTTATCAGACACCATTCCCCTGGATGTCTCTACCCCAGCACGTGGTGCTGCTAGGCCTCCAGCAGCCATGTCCATTAAGGCCTTCGCCAGGGCTAAAGCAGCCAAGTCTACCAAATCAGTGCCTGTTAAACCACCCTCAACCAGGCCCTCTTCTAGTTCTCAAATGCTCACCTTGGCAGAAGATTTGATTTCTTTAATTAGAGGATCTCAACCTCACCCAGACAGGGCCTCTCAGCCCCAGATAAGAGACCTAGGGCAGAGCCCCTGAGCCAGTGTCCTCTGATGATTCTGCAGATGAATCAGACATTACTGACCAGCCAGAGGCCCCTTTCTCTAATTTTGAGGATTCTGATGCTGAAGAATCCATTCCAGCTGCTTCCCCTCCAGAAGAATTCTCCTTTGGGGAAACCTTGCATGCCATGCGAGAGCAGTTCCAATGGCAGCAACAAGAATTCTCAGATTCCCGAAAAAGACTTAGAACCTTTCTGCACCTTCCACAGCACAGGCCCTTAGCTATACCTCCTGTTCTTTGTGTGAAAGGTGACGCTTTTAATGATGTCTGCTCTGCTCCAGACTCATTACCCCCAGCCCCTGCCAAACCAGACAGATTTTACAGGGTGCCTGACACTCATCACCACCTTTATAAGGCCCCCCTTGCAGACCCAGAAACTATATCCCAGGGTCCCAAGGCAGTTGCCGCGACCATAGCTAAAAACCCTACTCCTTCTGAAAGGGAAGCAAGGGCATTACACAGATGGGGTAAAAAAGTATACACTTCAGCTACTCTCTCAGCTAGAGCTTTAAACTGCCAGTTTCACATGATACAATACCAAGAGTTTATGCTTGATCAGTTAACTAAAAAATTAACCACTGATGAAGCTCTTGACAAGAAATATGTATTAGAAATGGTAAATAACATACAACAGGTTAGTAACCATTCCTTAAAATGTGGCTATGATGCACTGGAGGCTTCATTTAGATCAGCCATGACTGGCACAGTGATAAGAAGGCATGCATGGCTAAAGGAGCAAGCTCTACCAGATCATGTTAAAGCTAAATTGTTAGATGCTCCTATGGATAAGACAAGTTTGTTTGGTGCACCTGCCCAGCAGGTTATGAAGAAAATGGAAGAAAAGGCAAAATCAGTTCAAACTGTTAAAGATTTCCTGCAGGTTCAACCCCAAGGTTTAGCAGGAACTGGCCTGCCAAGAATTGGTCCTTTCCTGACTCCACAAGATTTCAAAGGGGCAGGAATAGACGTTCCAGAGGCAGAAACCAAACCAGAGGAAGTGCCTACAGAGGACGACAGTGGCAAGGTAACAACAGAGGCACAGACACAGCCACTGCCACTACTTCAACACAGCCACAGTGACTTACTCCTAAAACCGCCTACCAGGGAGCAAATAGCAGCTCCACTAGGCGGAAGGTTAACTTTATTTGCAAAGAACTGGCACCACATAACAAAAGACAAGTGGATTCTGCAAATTATACATCAAGGTTACCGATTCCACTTCCACACTATACCAGTCAAAAGAGGAATGCCAAATCTACCTCCAAATCAAAAAACAGAAGCTTTACAACAGATAATGGAGTTAGCAAACATGAGAGCTGTGGAAAAAGTGCCTGCAGCAGAGCAAGGAAAGGGTTCTACTCCAGACTGTTCCTAGTTCCAAGAAAGGAAAAAGTTGGAGACCAATTCTCGACCTGTCCACCTTGAATACATACATCATTGTCCCAAAATTCAAAATGCTGACCCTACAGCAACTTCTTCCCATGCTGGGCAAGGAGTGTTGGCTGGTAACTCTAGATCTCAAGGAGGCATACCTGCACGTCCCTATTCGACCAATCTGCAGAAGATACCTCAGATTTCTTGCAGGATCAGAGCACTATCAATTCTCAGCATTGCCTTTGGCTTATCTACTTGGCCCAGAGTATTCACAAAATGCCTGGCATCAGTAATCGCATACTGCAGACTGCAGGGAATTCATATTTACCCATACCTGGACGACTGCCTGCTACAAGGGGACAACAAAAGCAAGTTGACAACAGATTTGCAAAGGGTCATTTACTTGCTACAAGCACTGGGATACACAGTCAATCTACAAAAGTCAAGACTGATACCATCCCAAACAAGGACATTCTTGGGAGCGGAATTGGACACAGTGAGACAAATGGCATTCCTAACTACAGAAAACAAAAGAACTCCCTCTTTACTTCTTGTCACTAACAAAGCTGAACAAATTAACAGCAAGAAAAGTTCTGCAGGCCTTGGGTTTCATGGCATCATGCATAATTTTGGTTCCATTTGCCAGACTACATATGAGAAAACTACAGTGGTACCTCTGAATTTATGGTCCCAACACAGACACAGCCTCGAAACAGAAATCCCACTAATTCCATGCTTAAAACAGGAGTTCCTATGGTGGGCCCAGGCATGCCGGTCCAACCCAGGCCTTCCCTTTCACAGATGTCAAGCAAGCCAGAGCATTACAACAGATGCTTCAGACCTAGGATGGGGCCCACATGCTGGACAAATGCGTGCAAGGATTGTGGACTCAGGATCAACTTCACCTGCACATCAACCTAAAGGAAATGCTGGCTGTAAAACTGGCTATCCAAAAGTTCAGACCATTTCTCAAAGAGGGCCAGCTGTTGATAAGGACAGACAACACCACAGTCATGTGGTACATCAACAAACAGGGAGGCACTCATTCATACCCCTATGCAGAATGACTTTGGAACTGTGGACCCTGGCACTCAGCTACAACATCCAGCTGCAAGCAAGATTTGTACCAGGAAAAGAAAATACTCTAGCGGACATTTTAAGCAGGACCACATCAGATGCTCACGAATGGCACCTGCACCCGGACATCTTCAGGACCATTACAAAGAAGTGGGGAATGCCTCAGATAGATCTATTTGCATCTCCTCACAATCACCAACTCAAAAAATTCTGCACAAGGACATTTCACCCACTAGCATGGAAAGTGGATTCGCTCTCCTTCAGCTGGAAGGGCCTAACAGTTTATGCATTCCCACCTCTCCCCTTGATACACAAAGTACTCCTAAAAATCAAGGAAGAGCATCCAAGGATAATCCTGATAGCTCCAAACTGGCCAAGACAACACTGGTATCCACTACTAAGGAGCTTGTCTCGGAACAATATGTGGCCAATACCCCTGATGCCTTTGATGCTAACTCAGAACAACTACAGCACCATACATCCAAACCTGAAAACCTTACAACTGACTGCATGGAACATCACATAGCAGCAGCTAATCAAGAACTTTCCCAAAGAGTTAAAGACATTATTCTTGAAGCACGCAGACCTTCAACAAGAAGGAACTACGCTGGAAAATGGAAAAGGTTTGTCAGTTGGAGTTCTGAAAGAGGAAAAGATGTGTCAAACATAGATATGCCTAACATCCTGGAGTATCTGGCGGAGCGACTCGATTCAGGACTGTCCTACTCCTGCATCAAGATACATGCATCAGCTATTTCAGCAGAATACAGCTTTGATCCACCTGTTTTTCACATCCTCTGCTCAGACAATTTCTCAGAGGAATCAAGAATGTAAAACCTCCAAGAAAACCACCATTACCAGCTTGGGACTTAAACTTGACTAGAAAAGTTGACACTATCACCCTTTGAGCCAGCAGCAACAGCAGACTTACAACACCTGTCATGGAAAACTGCTTTCCTACTGGCAATTACCTCAGCAAGGAGGGTTTCAGAACTACAGGCCTTAATGGCAGTGCAACCCTTCCTAATCTTCCACCAAGATAGAGTATCCATGAGGACTAATCCAACATTTATGCCTAAGGTGGTATCCAGAGTGTCTTTAAACCAGGCAATCCACCTACCTACCTTCTTTCCCAACCCACAAAACAGAGGGAAAGAATACTGCATACCTTGGATGTACATAGACAGCTACGCTACTACTTGGACAGAACCAAAAGCAGCAGAAAGACTGACCAACTTTTTGTGGCCTATGCAACAGGAAGAGAGGAAAAGCTATTTCCAAACAGACAATCTCCAAATGGATAGGAAATTGCATACGATTCTGTTACTCCTTCCATGGAAAACCAATTCCACAGAACATAAGACCTCATTCTACAAGGGCAACAGCCACTACCACAGCCTTCTTACGAGGAGTGGCTACCAAAGACATTATTGAGGCGGCTACTTGGACCTCCGTGCATACATTTGCCAAGCATTATAATTTGCCTCTATATTCCAGATCCCGAGCAGGGTTTGCCACTGCTGTACTGCAAGGGATCCTAAACACACCATAATCTACCTTATCCTCCTCCCCCTAGTTGGCTATGGTATTCTACCCAGCTGTTATGACTGCAGATGCATCCATGAAGGACATAGTACAGTTTTGTACCTACCATAAATGTAGATGTCCGAACTGGATAGCATCTGCAGTCAGGATTACCTCCCTCCTTCCCCTCTGAGGTACTCCTAGGGTGTTTACCCTCCTAATAGCTAGCTGATGGGGGGGAGTCTTTTATGGTGTATTTGTTTGTATATATGTACATACATGCTTATTTTTGTGGTTACCTCTATCCTTTTGGAAACATTGGCATCTATCCAAAATTTTTAGCCTTCAGGAGGGCTTCTGGCATCTGGGGCAAGAAACACTGAGGAAGATGGCGTCGGCTGATGCCTTTATACCCGAAGTCCAACAGAGATGACGTCGGATGAAGAGCGACATCAGCCGAAGCCGGACCCGGACTTTGGAATCCGGCCGACTGACGGGCTGCCTGACGACAGGACAACCCAGCTGTTATGACTGCAGATGCTATCCAGTTCGGACATCTACATTTATGGTAGGTACAAAACTGTACTTTTTTTATAGTACATAATCTACTTTTTGGAGACTTTGGCATTATGATTTTAAGGAGTTTTTTGTAAAAACTATATCACCATGTTTATTGAAATAATATCATATACAACAAACATGCTTAGTAAAATAATATTATGTATAACAAACATGTTTATTGAAGGAATGGGTAAGTTCTAGCAATGCAGTATTCCAAGGGAGTCTCTGTTGAAAGTCCTTGGAATGTTAATGATTAGTTGTTTAATCGAATCAGACTGTTTGAGACCTCAAAATATTTAACACATCAAACTTGCCTGCCCACCACTACTTTTTTTTTAAACAGTACTACTGTACTAAGGAGACAAGGGAGTGTAGTTGGTTATATCTGTCACCATAATCTGTTTATATAATGACAAAAGATTTCGATTATCTTAGGAAAATCAACAACATTTAAGATATCCTTGTGTGAAACATACGTTAGGTGAGAAGATTTATGATTTAAGATTTTTGATGAAAAAACAGAAATGGGCACAGTCTGAATATGGCTTAGGAGCAATATAACAACTTTTTTTCTTTGAAAGAGTATTTGGTGCTTGTCAAACCTTGGATGTCTCTATGAAGTGTAACTACTGATATATGAATTATTAATTCCAAAAAGGAAATGGCCTGTTTCTGTAAGTCTAATGTGCTTATTGAACAGTTTGTAAACACAACCCTGCGTAATTTATAGGGAAATAGCACTCTAATTAATTCATTTATCACATGGTAATGAAAAGTTATTTGCTGCTTAGAATGGCTGTTAGTTTAATTAGCTGGGTTTGCGGTGTGATTACAATATGCAGATAGATTTTCATTGTTTTACGTTTATTTTTCATTTACATTTGATAATATACTTAAAAAAACTAAGCAGAAATAAGCATTTGTACAGTATTAATTGTGAAGGTTAATGAAATATAAACTGTGTTAATACTGAATCTCAGCACATATTAGTAATTTGTTCTTTGTATGGATTTAATTAATATTTTACGAGTCAGAATTGAGCATTGTTTCATAAACTTTTAGCCAGCTTTTTAAAAACCTTTCTAAGAGATCTGTTTGCACTTCTGATCACCCATTCCTGGGGATTCTTTGCTTGAATCATTTAAAACCCTTTAAAGACTTACCCTTTAATTAGACTTCAGGAAAAAGTTATCTTTCACAGTACCTATTTTGAGAATTCCCTCAGAATGACCATGTAGAAATTGCATCTGAAAGTCTTCTTTAGATGCATGATGCCTCAGACACTGAAGTCTGAGCCTGAAAACTTCAAATGTGTGTTTGTGCTTGATAAACTCGTTAGTACTTTGAATACCAGAGCATTCAAAGGAAGAAAACATTAGAATAACTGTATGATGGATGTTCTGTTATCAGTCCTAATTTCGTACAATAAAGAATATCCTTAGGCAAAATTTCAAATTCAGTACATTTTACACACGCAAATTTAGATGTTTTCTGCCTTCTTGTTATTATCACTTGGAAAGCAGCCCTCAAGGAAGTATTATTTCCTTAAATGTAATTACTAGCCTTTGCTGTGGCCCTTGTTTAACATCAAGAAATAAATTTAAACATGTTTCGTGGTAACATGTTCACTCTTAGATATGAATGTGTTCTCTTTCAAGATGCATGAATCAAAATTCAAATGGATGCATGAGTTCACAATTCAAATGGAAGAGTAGAATGTACTCTATCAGACTTGATATAAAAGCTAAATTTAAATTTTATTACATCTGGTCTTCAGATGAAGATTACTGTGTCACAGCCATGAAAACAATGATGTATAACATAAATCAAACATGCAGTGAAATAAAGAAAAAAATATTGTATCTGTCTGCAGTTAATAAACAAAGTGGTGAGAGTACATTGACAATAGTAAACGTTAACAGCCCCTTTCTATCCATAAAATATTTTCCTGAGAATTATTTTAAAGAGATAATAAAAGGAATAAGATGGTGTTCTCTGTGTTTTATGCATTATTTGTGATGGGTACATTTCACCTTTGGAGGCAGTGCAACATGAATACTGCAAAGATAGGGTATATAGAACTGGACATGAGCAAGCTGAAAACCATTTCTTTTTCAGAGAGTGTCTTCTTAAAGAAAAAAAAAAAACATAAAACAGAAAAAAAGGAATATATGAATAACATTAGGGAAGTGATCATGGAGACTTTGATGCCTGTCCATATTCACCTTTATGTAGGTATACATAAAAGTTGTTACTATCATTCTGAAGCACTTAATGGTGCTCTATTTTAGCAACTCCATGCATGACAACGCTGAGGTAAATTGGTGTCTTACCACCCATAGTGTTAATTTTTCTGTACAGATTCTTTGCATAATTCCTTGTAAAAATTAATGCATGGCTTTCTGATGATAACCAGCAGATAACAGACAATTTTAATGTTTTCAGAAGACAGATGTAAATAACATCACAGTATTACATATCACACTGTCGTATACAACACAGCAGTGGCCTGGCAGTAACATTACAGTACCACACATCACACTGTTGTACACAACACAGCAGTGGCCTGGCTGTAACATCACAGTACCACACATCACACTGTCGTATACAACACAGCAGTGGCCTGGCAGTAACATTACAGTACCACACATCACACTGTCATACACAACACAGCAGTGGCCTTGCAGTAACATCACAGTACCACACATCATACTGTCGTACACAACACAGCAGTGGCCTGGCAGTAACATCACAGTACCACACATCATACTGTTGTGCACAACACAGCAGTGGCCTAGCAGTAACATAGGTTCATAGGTTCATAGGTTCATAGGTTCATACTAGGCTATCTGCCCGAGGGCATTTACAAGCCTAGCCCATAGTTTTGTGGCTTACGCCACCCCTTTAGTATGGGGAACTATACCCATTATTTTGCTGTGCCTCTGTTGAGCAGTGACACTGAGGTAATCCCTGGGGTATATCTGCGATCTCCCATCCATTGGTCAAGATTTCTCTTGAACAAGGCCAGCGAGGTGCTCTGCCTCACATATACCGGGATTTTATTCCACAGCATAGGGAGTCTTTGGGTGATGAATCTATCCCTCCAGCACGTCCTATTAATAGCCATGTCGAGGTTTAAGTCTCCGCCCTTGTGGCTCTGACGGATCTAGATTTTTGAGGTGAAGCATATTCATCAAATCTGGGTTTGACATGGCCTTGTATGTTAGGCAAAGGTCACCTCTGAGCAAGCGGTGGCGACTGAATAGAGCTGGAGTTCTTTCAGTCGGGCAGCATAGGACAGATGTTTGAGACCCTTTATCCTTTTGGTGAGGAACTTTTGTGGCCTCTCCAGCTGCTGCAAGTGTCGGGTCAGATACATTCCGAATGGGGCATTGTACTCAATCATTGGTCTGATGAGTGATGAGTATAGGGAGACTATGACCTCCCTTGATCTAGATGAGAATCCCTTCATGATAAGATGAGCAATGTAGAAGGTCTTCCTAACTACTTTAGCTACATGGGTGTCGAATGACAGACTACTATCAACCTGGGTCCCCAGGTCCCTGATAACTTCTTCTGTACTCAGTGGATTGCCACCTATTTGGTAGCTAGGGGTAACCTTGTTTTTCCCGAAGGGTATGACTATGCATTTTTTGGCATTTAACTTTAGGCCATGGCTCTGGCACCAGTTATCCGTTTCTGTGAGACCCTTCTGAAGGATATCTGTGTCAGATGTGTTTTCTACTATGGCCCAGTTTGCAGTCATCTGCAAACTTTGTCAGCCATAACCCTCCTGTGTTTGCTTGTACTTCGGAAAAGTAGATGCCAAACAAGAGTGGGCCCAGGACTGAGCCCTGTGGTACACCACTTGTGACAGGCTTTGAGTCTGACATGGCGCCGGCAACTCTGACCCTGTGGGTTCTGTCACTCAGCCAGTTTGCAACCCATCTTGTGATGTATGGGTTAACATTTAAGCTGATGAGTTTTTCAATGATACCCGAGTGGGGTATTGTATCAAAGGCCTTCGCCAGATCGAGGTAGGCTGTATGGACTGCCTTTCCCTCATCAATGGCTTTGGTGACTGTTTGAAAAAGTCAACCAAGTTTAGAAGGCATGATCTGCCTTTGACAAAGCCAAACTGGGATGGATCCAAAGTCTGCAAATTCCCTATGTCTTTATTTATGAGGTCCATTATGATCCTCTCCATGGCTTTGCAGATAAGGCTTGTCAAGCTAATGGGCGGTAATTTCCAGGGTCGGTGGAGGCACCGCCTTTGTGAAGTGGGACCACAGTTGCAGTCGCCACTCCTGGAGTGCGTATCCAGAGGTAAGACTATGATTAAACAGCTGTCCTAGCTGTGGGTTTAATTCCTCGTTGAGTTCGTGGAGCACACAGCCGGGGACACCATCAGGTCCCATGGATGCTGTGTTTTTGCTTTGGAGAGCAGTTCTCACTTGGGCGTTGGAGATGTTTGGGGGGCTGCAATCGCTTAGTATAGATATCTCTCCTTTTGGGGGGGGAGAAGTTTGCACTGAACCTGTCAGCCAGTATGTTGGCAATGTCTGTAGGATCAGTAATCTTCACATCATTTTGAACTAGTTCTGAGCATATCTGGGAGTTTCCTCCCAGGTTTCTAACATAGCTAAAGAAGGCCTTATGATTGTCTTTTGAGTCTTTAGCTATTTTTCTCTCAAAATTTGCTTTGGATGATTTTATGAGAGCTCTTAGTTTTTACTTATAGTGATCAAGGGTGTCTTACCTTTTAAGGATTTTGCTCTATCTTGTAGTAGCTTCCTCCTTTTGTTGTAGAGTTTGTTTATGGCTGGGGTCCACCAGAGTGGACGCTTGCCTTTGGTACAAAGAGTCTTTGTTTTGCTTGGGATTGCCTTATCCATGCAGTCCTGCAGGTGCTGGTAGAAGGCATTTGTAAGTGATTCAGCGGCTTGAGTACTGTTTTCCGTCGGCTCGGGGCCTTAAAGGAGACCACACTAGTCTTTAGAAGTGTGAAGTCGGCTTTCGAGAAGTTCTTTACTGTGGTCTTTTTATTTCAGGTGGGGTGGGATGAGGACCTCCAGCGAGATTAGTTTGTGATCTGATCTCACCAGTGAGGGGTATACTTCGGTGTTGAACATTGTGCTCCCATGTTCGTGATGATGAGATCAAGTATGTTTTCTCCTCTTGTGGGGATGGTGACTAGTTGCTCCATGGCATTTGAGTTTATGAATTCCAGGAACTTTTGGGCTAGGGTGTTTGGGCTTGAGTAGTGTTCCCAGTCTATATTAGGGTAATTGAAGTCACCTAGTATGATGGTGTTTGGTGATACATTTATCCCTCTAGTGTTTTCAGGAAGGCCATGTGAGGTTCCTGAGTTTGTGAGGGTGGCCTGTAACATGCTACAATTTGCAGAGCAGTCTTGCCTATGGTTAATTGCACCTGGATGGTCTCCGATGCATCGTGCGTTGCCACCAGTCTTGAGGTGTGGGTGTGTTTGATGAATATGGATACCCTCCTTTCTTGGTATTGTCCGGATTTTGGGGCGGAACGCATGATAAGAGGTAAAACCTGATAGTGCTGGGGTGCTCTCAGGAGCCTTGAACCAGGTTTCTGTCACTGCACAGACATCGATGTTCTCCATACTGAGAAGGGCCTCGAGTCGTGCATTTTGAGATTTAGACTTCTGGCATTGAGCAGCATTACCCTTAGTTTTTTCCTTTTTGTGTTCTAGGGTGGTAGGTTTAGAATTTGAGCCTTGCCTAAAAAGGCACTATGGGGTGGCAAGAGCCTTTGCCAATATCCGGAATCCCAGGGTGACAGGTGCAAGCCGTCCCTTGCGAGCAGCGTGGCTTGTCCAGCATGTCATCCCAGGCAGACAGACATTGGATCCCCTTTGAATGACACCAGAGTTTAAGCCAATTGTTAAAGCTGATCATCTTATCTCTGTATTGTGGCATCATTCTTGGTGAAGGTAGGATACTGCTCAAGGTCAGGGTCATACCTGCCTGGGCTACATAATCAGAGAGCTCCTCAATGTCTCTTTTCATGTAGTCCAAGGAGGTACGTCTCAGGTCGTTTACACCAGCGTGGACAATGACTGAGTCATATTTGTACCTGCTGTTGAGAGACCTGAGTGCTTGCGTTATGTGGCGGATTCTAGCGCCCGACAGGCAGCTTACAGCTTACATCACAGTACCACACATCACACTGCCATACACAACACAGCAGTGGCCTGGCAGTAACATCACAGTACCACACATCACACTGGCGCACACAACACAGCAGTGGCCTGGCAGTAACATCATAGTACCACACATCACACTGTCATACACAACACAGCAGTGGCCTGGCAGTAACATCATAGTACCACAGATCACACTGTCGCACACAACACAGCAGTGACCTGGCAGTAACATCACAGTACCACACATCACACTGTCACACACAACACAGCAGTGGCCTGGCAGTAACAGCACAGTACCACACATCCTATTGTCGTACACAACACAGCAGAGGCCTGGCAGTAACATCACAGTACCACACATCACACTGTTGTACACAATACAGCAGTGGCCTGGTAGTAACATCACAGTACCACACATCACACTGCCATACAAAACACAGCCATGGCCTGGCAGTACCATCACAGTAACACACATCACACTGGTGCACACAACACAACAGTGGCCTGGCAGTAACATCACAGTACCACACATCACACTGTCATACACAACACAGCAGTTGAGGAATACATTCAGATATGAATCTAGCACACCAATGTGTCTTATTTATCTGTTGATAAAGGTTTAGTTCCTTTAACTGAATATTTGAGGTGCCATTAGTTCTATGAAGGAATAGGAGGTCAAACAGAGTTGGATTTTTCATGGCGCAAAAAGCTTGGCACAGATATCATTGGGGGAGTAGGTAAAAGACTGAGTACAGATATAAGGCTGATAGTCTTTCCTGGTAAGTAAGATTTTTGAGGCCACTAATCTTTTCATTATGAATCGCAGAGGTTTGTCAAGTTATGTAGTATAGTCAGACAAATGCGTGCCAAAAGATGCACTGCACTCAACACAATGGGTCTGATAAGATATGAATAAAGGGGAATTAAGACTTCTTTGGATCTTGTAGAAATGCCTTTGGAAATTAGATAAGCCAGATAAAAGTTTTTCTCAACTACTGTGGAGACATGATGATCAAATGATAAGGAATTATCAACAAGAGTGTCAAGCAAAGTTCTTCATTAGCACTCTTCAAGAAAAATCTTGATGAGGGGATGGGAAATAGGAAATACACCCTGGGTATCACTTCTGTGTCTCTGCTCGACAGTGGCACAGGAAAATAACTTTCTTGGGTGACGTAAGCCAGGGAACCTTGTTGGCTAGGCTTACATAGGCCCTTGGGCCGATAGCCTAGTACCTACCTATGAACCTATGAATCCCTTACAATAATGTCTGATTTTTATGGGTACATCGTGGTAAGTGAAAGTGAACTATGCTACCATTTTTTTTACATTTAATTTGAGACCATTGTCCTTACATCAGTTGATAACACAGTCTAACCCATGTTGGAGCAGTTGTGAGTCAAGTGAGTTTACAATCTTCGACAAACGTAGCTAACCATAGGCCAGGAGTGCGGGCCTTTAGGTCTAAGAAATAAATGCCAAATAGGACAGGGTCCCAAACATAGCCCTGTGGTAAACCACTGGTAGTTTTTTTGCATCCAGAAGTGGCCACCACAACTCTAATTACACAGGTTTTGTCAGAGAGCCAGGCAACCACAAATCCGCTGCACAATATAAGGATTTATATTCAGATTTAAAAGTCTATTAATAATGCCTGCATGGGGAATAGTGTCAATGGCCTTGGCCAGGTCTAGTTATGTTATATGCACTGCATAATCACTATCCACTACTTTGGTGACTTTTTCAGATAAATTAATGATAATAAGTAAAAACAACACTAGTACTGCAGGACTCATATTTATTTCATTTACTAGAGGTGAGTGGCCAAGGAGTGACAGAAAGCACCATTTAATCTATAATGAATGAGCAATATTCTGTAAACTGTTTTACAATCATATAATGTCCTCAAATAATTACTGCAATGCCTAAATCCTCATTTAAAATGCAAGTGCCTTCAGAGGTCTTCAGGCTACCCTAGACTTTGATTTCATTAAATGTGAGTATCTGCATAATTGCGCATATTTTTACATTACTGTAGTGTCATATTTTTCTCTGTAATCCAGCAATCTCTGTCACAGGCATTTTGAAAAGAAGAGGTAGAGTTTCTCCCAGGCTGCATCAGGTTGTTATTCTATTTTTAAAGGACTTTCAGACACTGGGTGTTACCGGACTGTCACATTCAAGTAATCTTTTTGCAGGCATTGTGATTGTGAGAACATTGTGTCTGTAGAAACAGCAGTGTGCCTTTTTAACCTCCGCCAGATTAACTCAGCACATCGTATGAACTTTGGAACAGCTTGCAGGTAACATACAAACACTACTAAAAATGGAAATACAAAGTAATGGCTAGATCTGCAGTACAATTGCAGTGCAGCTAATAAAGGCTTTACCTTCAGAAACTATACCTTAGGCCCTGATTAAAAAGGCATACAGTTTCAACAGCTCAGCAGGTAGGACAGTTTCCTTTGGTGCAGAATGCTGTGGTTGTATTTCTACCCCATGTAGTTGGATTAAGTTTTAAACACTGATGCTGCAATGCAGCATGGGGGGGGGGGGGGGGGTTGCTGCACTTTTCAGTGTACTGTCCTTCAGATGAGAAGTTAAACCAAAGCCCAAAGCTCTATCTGCCTGAGTTGGAGGTCACTTAAGTGGATGTAAAAGGTGACTGCTTCCTAAAAACTTAATAAAATAGCAAAATGCAAGTCTAAGGAATATTTTAATAAACTGAGATTAAGCGCTTTCATACTACACAACAAGGTCTTCATCAGAATGCAACAAACAATTTGATTGTTCCATATATAAGGTCCAGAAAGCCAATAGAACCAATTAAACAATCAATTTGTCTACTAACATCATCTTAAAGTACAACCACAAATATAAACATTGTTAAATAACAATGCAACACTAAAAGAATATTCATGAACTCTTATCATTTTATACAATATAAAAAAGTGTAAAAAATTTTAACTTACACAGCTTTAAACACTAAATAAATATAATCTTTGAATAAAGCTTAAATATCAAGCTGTATTTCATATAAAGCAGATAAATCTTTGAAGACATCATTTACATTTTATAATTTAGCTGTCTGGAACCTTAAAACCGGCTGTATTAAAATATAATCGTTCAAACCAGGTGGAGTTGCATTTGCTTTTTTTCTAAGTTTTCAGGAAGCTTCCACACCACACTGTTACCGTTCTGTGTTTGTTGCAGCAGTATTTCTCTTGACTCTGTAATATACTTACCTGGATACAGGACACAGGAAACTGAGTCATCAAAATAAAATAAAAAGCACTCTGACTCAAGGCTGGGCATATTTTCTGCTCATGTTGCTTTTTTGATCAGAAACTTCCTGCCAAAAGCTAAGTCCTATTGCAACACGTCTTTGTTTTATTGTTTATAATGCATTATTGTTGTCATTTCCTTTTATGCACAGAGATTTCTTAATTTCATGTTTGCCTTCCAGCCTTTATTTTATTGGTTGTTTGAATGGTATACTTTTCAGTGTGTTGTGTTGCAACTTGTGTCACTGAAGGTGATGTCCCGAACCAGTCAGAATCACTTGGTCATGGTTGCTTTGTTTAATTTATTGCTTTAATTCTTGTTTTGTAAAGTCACTGCAGGACAGTTGTCTAAATCAGATGCATGTACCTGGATACATAATCCTGCTCATTGGTTTACAACCCACCCAACCCAATGCAAAGAAGAAACTGGTGCTGGAGTTAAGGCCCCTGAAAGCTTTCATCAGCAGTTGTGTGGTGTCCGCAGATATATCTTCTGTTTGCTGAGCATCTTACATTGTGCAATGGCTCACTGTGAACTTCCAGTGATCTAGTAGTCCTCCAAGTAGTCTTAGGTTTTCTCTTATATGCTGGAAGTATTAAAACATTTAGAAAAATTTAGTAATAATGCACACACACACACACACACACACACACACACACACACACACACACACACACACACACACATCATACCTCTCAACCTGGAAACATCAAAAATCTGGACAAGGCCCATGAGAAATAGGTACAAATCTGTACACTGATTAGCATCTAATTTACATACATAATTACGTAACTCCACCCACTCCAATGGAATTGTGAGATACCAACTTTCAAATGCAAACTGAAGAACAAACAACCAAAATATGGCACCAAAGTTTCCCTGCAGCTATTCCAATGTCCCATTATCTGACTAGTTCACCCCATTTACCATAAACACTAATGTGTGCATACAGCAGTGATGAAACATGGTGCCACAACCCATCCCTGGCATGTGAGGTATGTTGCATATTTTCAACTTGGAAGGATGCCTGATCACAGCTCTGTGTACCTTCTAAATAAATGTCGCAGGTACTACAATGCAAAATACAACTTTAATTTTTTTTTTTTTTTATGTTTGAGTTTGTTAATTTTCTCATTGATTTTAAATGCGTGAATACACATACCTAAAAGCAACACAAAGAGGTACAAAACAGCTTACAAACACCATCAAGATACAGAAAGGTGCTAGCCAAGCTGAAACAAATTCTAATTACCTGGATTACAAGCAAAACAACAATGAAAAACATTTTGTTTCACAAAATCTTTTGTTAATGAGAGTTACTATTTAAGATGCAGGCTGATTAAATTAATTACCATCATTTTCAGTGAGCTGCAACTCCTCTCAGAGAACTAAAATGAACAATGTATCAAACTTTCATAGACATGTATTAAAAATACAAAGGCCTACCCACATATAATATCATGGAAAGCACATCAAGTGTATGATATAGCATGGGGAAGAAAACAAAACAAAATTCTGTCGTCCTTAGATGTGGTCCATAACAGCAACTTCTTTAAGTAACATTTAAAAAGCGGCAATGAATATAACATATAAGATTTTAGTGCCAAATCATGCAGCACCTTTATATTTTAAAGGAGGTACAATGTGAACACTTTTGCTGTTTCATTCTTCCTAGGTCTTTAAAAAGAGGGTCTAAAAGCCCCTATTTTGCAGTTTATTGACCAAACTTTATAGCGATAACGTCACTCCAAAGTGAATGTCCTCTGCTTGGTAGCTGCAGGTAACTTTTGCACAGTCTTAAATGCAAAGTGCTGGTTTCCATTAAGAATGGCTTCACAAAGTGTTGTCTTTTGAGTCACTCACAGTAAGCTGAAGCAGTTAGACATAAATGCCTCTCTCTTGTCAATAGTACATGGACACACACACACACACACACACACACACACACACACACACACACACACACACACACACACACACACACACACACACACACACACACACAGACACACACTCTCTCTCTCTCTGGTAACCTTACCCTGAGTAGTGCTCGGCCACTTCTGTTCCTCATGTTGCTATTGCCGCCATTAATCCTGGCTCCTTTTCAGGGCTCGCAGTTTCCCCACCTGCTGCCGCCATTAATCCTGGCTCCGTGGGCTCACTGTATCCATTCCCCGGCCCTCTTCTATGTCTGTTCCCCATGCTGCTGCCATATTAATCCCGGCTCCGTCCGCCTCTTCTGTTCTTCAGCTTTGCGGCTTGCAATTCCCGCTGTTAACTTAACCGCCAGCCAGCCGGAAATGATGATGCGAGCTCCTTGAGCTCAATTCTGACTGGCTGGTAGCCTGACGGCACTGACGTCATTGCACACGTGATAACGTCAGCTCCAACAGTGGGATATTTTAAAAATTTAGAAAACCAAAAGAAAAAAAAATCGGAAATGAAGGGGTGCCACTTGGGAATCGTGGCACCCCTTCATTTGGACCCCAAAACTCGGAACGGTTGGGAGGTCTGACACAAATATATATATATATATATATATATATATATATCTATATATATATATATATATATATCTATATATCTATATATATATATATATATATATATATCTCCTTCTTCTTTCGGCTGTTGCCATTAGGGGTCGCCACAGCAGATCAACTGTTTCCATTTCTTCCTGTCCTCTGCATCTTGCTCTGTCACACCAACCACCTGCATGTCCTCTCTCACCACATCCATAAACCTTATCTTAGGCCTTCCTCTTTTCCTGTTACCTGGCAGGTTCATCCTCTGCATCTTTCTCCCAATATAGTCTGCATCCCTCCTCAGCACATGTCCAAACCAACGTAATCTTGCCTCTCTGGCTTTGTCTCCAAACCTTCCAACCTCGGCTGACCCTCTAATATGCTTATTCCTAATCCTGTCCATCCTCGTCACACCCAGTGCAAATCTTAACATCTTCAACTCTGCCACGTCAAGCTCTGACTCCTGCCTTTTTGTCAATGCCACTGTCTCCAACCCATACAACATAGCTGGTCTCACTACCCTCTTGTAGACCTTCCCTTTCACTCTTACTAGTACTCGTCTGTCACAAATCACTCCTGACACTCTTCTCCACCCACTCCATCCTGCCTATACTCTCTTCTTCACCTCTCTTTCACATTCACCAATACTCTGAGCTGTTGATCCCAAGTACTTAAACTCATCCACCTTCACCACCCCTACTCCCTGTATCCTCACCATTCCTCTATCCTCCCTCTCATTCACACACATATATTCTGTCTTAGTCCTGCTGACCTTCATTCCTCTTCTCTCTAGAGCATATCTCCACCTCTCCAGGGTCTTCTCCACCTGTTCCCTACTCTCACTACAGATCACAATGTCATCTGCAAACATCATAGTCCACGGGGACTCCTGTCTGATCTCGTCTGTCAACCTGTCCATCACCATTGCAAATAAGAAAGGGCTCAGAGCTGATCCTTGATGTAATCCCACCTCCACCTTAAACGCATCCGTCACTCCCACCGCAGACCTCACTGCTGTCACACTACCCTCGTACATATCCTGTACCACTCTTACATACTTCTCTGACACTCCCGACTTCCTCATACAATACCACAGCTCCTCTCTAGGCACCCTGTCATATGCTTTCTCTAAATCCACAAGACACAATACAACTCCTTCTGACCATCTCTGTACTTCCCATCAACACTCTCAGAGCAAACATTGCATCTGTAGTGCTCTTTCCTGGCATGAAACCATACTGCTGATCACTAATCATCACCTCCCTTCATAACCTAGCTTCCACTACTCTTTCCCATAACTTCATGCTGTGACTGATCAGTTTAATTCCTCTGTAGTTACTACAGTTCTGCACATCACCCTTATTCTTAAAAATCGGTATCAAAACACTTTTTCTTCATTCCTCACTTTCCAAGATTTCATTAAACAATCTAGTTAAAACCTCCACTGCCATTTCACCTAAACACCTCCATGCTTCCACAGGTATGTCATCTGGACCAACAGCCTTTCCATTCTTCATCCTCTTCATAGCTATCCTTACTTCCTCCTTGCTAATCCACTGCACTTCATGATTCTCTATCCGCACATCATCCAGCCTTCTCTCTCTCTCATTCTCTTCATTCATCAGCCCCTCAAAGTACTCTTTCTATCTGCTCAACACACTCTCCTCACTTGTGAGTAAGTTTTCCTCATTATCCTTTATCACCCTAACCTGCTGCACATCTTTACTAGCTCGGTCCTTCTGTCTAGCCATTTGGTATAGGTCCTTTTCTCCCTCCTTAGTGTCTAACCTTTTATACAACTCTTCATATGCCTTATCCTTAGCCTTCACCACCTCACTCTTTGCCATGCACCTCATCTCCTTATACTCTTGTCTACTTTCTTCATCTCTTTGACAATCCCACTTCTTCTTCGCCAACCTCTTTCTCTGTATACTCTCCTGTACTTCTTCATTCCACCACCCGGTCTCCTTGTCCTGTTTCCAGATGTCACACCAAGCACCTTTCTAGCCATCTCTCTTACTAGCTCTGCTGTAGTTACCCAGCTATTCAGTAACTCTTCACTGCCACCCAGTGCCTGTCTTAACTCTTCCCTGAACATCACCTCACAATTACCCTTTTTCAGTTTCCATCATTTGATCCTTGGTGCTGCCCTCACACTCATCCTCCTCTTCTTGATCACCAGTGTCATCCTACAAACCACCATCCTATGCTGCCTAACTACACTTTCCCCTGCCACCACTTTACAGTCTCCAATCTCTTTCAGACTGGCCCTTCTACATAAGATATAATCCACCTGTGTGCATCTTCCTCCACTCTAGTATGTCACCCTATGCCCCTCCCTCTTGTTAAAATGCGTATTCATCACAGCCATGTCCATCCTTTTCACAAAATCCACTACTATCTGACCTTCTGCATTCCTTTGCTTAACACCATACCTACCATGCCCATTGAAATCTGCTCCAATCACCAGTTGCTCACCCTTGGGTACAGTCATCACCACTTCATCCAACTCACTCCAAAATTTTTCTTTCTCATCCATCGCACACCCAACTTGTGGAGCATATGCACTAACAACATTCATCATTACACCATCAATTTCCAGCTTCATAAACATCACTCTATCCGACACTTTTCATCTCCAAAACACTCTTAGCATACTGTTCCTTCAGGATAATGCCTACGCCATTTCTCCTCCCATTCACACCATGATAAAACAATTTGAACCCGCCTCCGATACACCTCGCCTTGCTCCCCTTCCATTTGGTCTCTTGCACACACAATATACCAACCTTCCTTCGGTCCATCATATCAGCTAGCTCTCTCCCTATACCAGTCATACTGCCAACATTCAACGTTTCTACC
>NC_056729.1:1537540800-1537658300 GCF_019279795.1 Protopterus annectens | reverse complement strand
GGGCGGCTCTTACCTGAGCATCTGAGATGTCAGGGGGGCAGCACTCTGCTGTGATAGATATTTGCCCTTTTGGTGGGGGAGGGGGGGAGAAGTTTGCGCTGAACCTGTCAGCTAGGGTTGGCAATGTCTGTGGGTTCGGTGTATTTTTTGTCATTTTGGACTAATTCTGAGCATATCTGGGAATTCCCACCCAGGTTCCTAACATAACTAAAGAAAGCCTTGTGATTATCTTTAGTGTCCTGTGCAATTTTTCTCTCAAAGCTGGCCTTAGACGATTTTATGAGTGCCCGTAGTTTTTTGCTAATACTGATCAGAGATGCCTTTCCTTTTTGGGATTTTGCTCTATCATGTAGTAGCTTCCTCCTTCTATTGTATAGTTTGTTTATGGCTGGGGTCCACCAGACAGGACGTCTGCCTTTGGAGGATTGGGTCTTGGTTTTATTTGGGATTGCATGATCCATGCATTCCTGAAGGTGTTCATAGAATGCGTTTATAAAGGATTCTGCGGTCTGGGCCGTATTTTCCACAGGCCCGGGGACTTTGAAGGATTCCACCTCAGTTTTGAGGAGTGTGAAATTTGCTTTAGAGAAGTTTTTCACTGTGGTTTTCTGGGCAGGGGGTGGGGTCGGGATGTGAATATCCAGTGAGATTAGTTTATGGTCTGATCTTACCAGTGAGGGATGCACTTCTGGTCTGGAACATAGGGTCCCCATGTTGGTGATGATCAGGTCCAGTATGTTTTCCCCTCTTGTGGAAGTGGTAACAAGTTGTTCCATAGCATTTGAGTTTATAAATTCTAGGAACCTTTGGGCTAGGGTGTTGGAGCTAGAGTAATGCTCCCAGTCTATGTTTGGGTAGTTGAAGTAGCCCAATATACTGGTGTTTGGAGAGACCTTCATATTTTCCAGTGTTCTCAGGAAGGCCGAGTGTGGTTCCTGGGTTTGGGAGGGTGGTCTGTAGCAGGCTATAAACTGGAAGGCAGTTTTATCCACTGTTAGTTGCATATGGATATTTTCTGATGCTTCATGCTGTGCCACCAACCTGGAGATGTGGGTATCTTTGACGAATATTGATACTCCCTCTCCTTTTGTGGTTCGGTCCAAGTTTTGGGGCCTAAAAGCATGGTATGAGGTATAACCTGGTAGTGCTGGGGTGCTCTCGGGAGCCTTGAACCAGGTTTCTGTTACTGCACAGATATCGATGTTTTCCATGCTAAGGAGAGTTTCGAGTGTGTGCATCTTGAGGTTTAGACTTCTGGCGTTGAGTAGCATTACTCTTAGTTTCTTATCCCTTGTGATACCTATGGAGGTGGGTTTGTCTTTTGAGCCTTGCCTAAAAAAGGCACTATGGGGGTAGCAAGAGCCTTTGCCAATACCCGAAAGCCCAGGGGTGACAGGTGCAAGCTGTCCCTAGCAAAGCATTGTGGCTTGTCGAGCATGTCATCCCAGGCTGACAGGCATTGGATCCCCTTTGAATGACACCAATACTTAAGCCAATTGTTGAAATTGATCATCTTGTCTTCATATTGTGGCATCATTCTTGGTGAGGGTAAGATGCTACTCAAGGTCAGGGTCATACCAGCCTGGGCTACATGCTCAGAGAGCTCCTCTATGTCTCTTTTCATGTAGTCCAGGGAGGTATGTCTCAGGTCATTCACACCAGCATGGACAATGACTGAGTCATATTTGTACTTGCCTTGGAGTGACCTGAGTGCTTGTGTTATGTGGCGGATCCTAGCGCCCGACAGGTAGCTCACCGTGACCTTCTGCTTGTTCAGCCTGGTGAGCGGGACGTCAGTGTGCCTGATGATAGAGTCACCTATTACAAGTGTATCAGGTGTGTTGTTTAGGCTTAAGGGCTGTGACTGTTCAGCACACTGGCTTTGTGAGCTATGTGTTGCACGTGTTTTGTTTTTGGGTAGCGGTTGCTTGGGTGTCTGCTTTGGAGGTCTCTGCTGCTTAGGCAGATTTTTATTTAGAGCCTCCGAGTATGTTTTTGTGTGTTTATGTGTTTGGTTTGCTGTCGTGGTAGGTCTATGTGAGACTGGAATTGTAGTGCGTGTGGTTTCCTTCTCCTCCTGACTGGTTACGCCAGTACTGAGTTGAGAGAGCTTAGCCTCCAGTTTGGCTATATGGTTGCATCTCTCACATGTGTTGGAATTTGTTGGGAGGAGGAGAGGGTTGTCTGTGTACATGAGGCAGTTGTAACATTGCCTCAAGATTCCCAGATTCACCAGCTGGACCGGAGAGGAGATTGACAACTGACCTTTGGACGTGCTAGAATAGTATTGGGAATTCCTTTATAATTGAAAAAAAGGGCCAATGGGGAACAAGGTACTCAAGGGGAGTTTGTGAGGGTGTAGTGGTTTTAATTTTTTAGTGCTGACTTAGTGAGCAAGTGCCAGGTAACTTAAATGCAATGTGTTACAGGTAACTTAAATGCAAAAACGACAAACAGTAACTTTCTTTCAAGTGAAACAAGGAAATAAGTACAGTAAGCAATGCAGATATCACTAGGGATCCACAGAAGCGCTGAAAAGCCGCATTTTAGGTGAAATTAGCGTTTCAGGGAAATAAGCAAACAAACAAGCATACAAACAAAGCTAGATTCAGCAGGCCTGGATCTAGTCTATGCTACAGCAAACAAGGTGTACCAATTTCAGTAAGAAACAGTTCAAATATGCAGGCACTATAAGCCTTTAACCAGAAATTCTCAGCTCAGAAGGGCAGAGTCCAGCCTCTCCTCCCACAAGAGTGCAGACCACGAACCTTCTTAATGTAAAATAACTGGCCTGAAGCCCAAGTGCTTAAACCAGAATTAATACACTTTTAGAATAACAGACACTGAGCCCTCACTCAGTAGTTCCCAACTTAGAAGGATGTAAGCTACCTGTTCTGCCACTACAGTGCAGACCACAAAACTTCTTAATGTAAAACAACTGGTCTGAAGCCCAAGTGCTTAAACTAAAAGGCTTAGAATGAGTTACACCAAGCAGTAATAAATACAATTGAGTACTTTTAAGATGACGCAAAAGCAAAATAAAGTAGGAAGAAACACAAATACAGTAAAAGCAGATACAATTTTTTTTTTTTTTTTTTTAAGTGGAAATAAAATATATATATTTGTGTGTGAATCGCCATTGCGATCCTTTTCTTTTTACAGTGTTATGTATACAAAAATGTTAATTTATAATAACTTCAAAAGCTCGTGGTAACTATGCCCACATAATCCCTCTGCAGTTTCTACTTTCCTATCCTTGTTCTATTCTTTCTTGACCTGTGTAGGGCACGTGTGAAATTTTGTGTCAAATTCTAACACTTCATTAAAGACTCATTCTGGACACAAACTGAAACCACTGGTCCAAATTACATTGTATTGTGGGTTTGAAGGCAGCGTGTATGACTTACTATTCTAAGCCATATCAGTTCAGCAACCTAACATATTGGAAAGGTCTGCATGTTTATTGATAGGCATGATTTATTGAATCCATAGTTCATAGGTTCATAGATTAGTACTAAGCTAACTGCTCTTGCGAGCCATTTTAAGCCTAGCCAATTATCCCGTGTGAGACTCAAACCCTGCACCTTGCGCTTGTAAGGCAAACACCTTAACCATTAGGCCACCCTCCCAACCCCCTGTGTGTGATTTTTTTTAGATTAGATTAGATTAGATTAGTACTAGGCTAACTGCTCTTTTGGGCCACTTGAAGCCTAGCCAGTTACCCCATGTGAGAATCAAACCCTGCACCTAGGTGTCTTTAAGGTAAGCACCTTAACCATTATGTCATCCTCCCACCCTGTGTGCAACTGCAGGAGAAATGCTCTAGATGGTGCTGTGCAATCAGAGACAGAGTTTTGCGTGGCTGATGGCATAATGATTCCCACAGTCATGGAGATAATGACTTACTTAACCCCAGAGGCGATGATCTGCATGTCCACAGAAAGACATGTTTGCATATTTATACATTCCAAAAACAACGTCATCAAGAGTGAGTGTACTTTATAGTTAGATGAGATTGCAAAGCGTAATCAGAATATTTTCAGAATACTCCAAAGTGACTAAGGATACCCCTATTTGATTCACGGACATTTTCAGAATAAATGAATGTCTATGACATTATTGCTTCTACCTTCTTTGAAAAAATTATTAGAATGTCTTTTTCATTCTGAAAATGACTTACAGTTGTTTAGAAATATGATTCTGAACAGATGGCCAGATGACAAGAAGAAAGTTATGTTACATTCAAACCTGCTTTACCTGTCATGACTGAGTCACAGGGACTGATTTGTATTTAAATTAACCTGAGTGGTTGTTCCAATTATACTATGCAAATTCAACTTGGATAAAAATACATGTAGTGCATTTAAAAATTATCAAGTGCAGAGAAAGGGCAGGTAGTGTTTTATTTGGGCATGGTATGTCAAATTATGTTGAACTGATAGTAAAAAGCTGTCAAATGTATAATATGTATTGCAAAAGCATACCAAAAATGTTAATATTCTTCAAGAAATTCCAGGTTGTCCAAGAAGTAAAGTTGTTTTAGCTCTGCTAAAGCTTAAATGCAACATATCATTTTTAGATTGAATGCAATTCCAAGTACCTTAAGATAATCAGGATCAAAACTGGCTCAAAGTATCATAACACAAAGTTAGCTTTTTGTGATATGGAAGCCCTGAACTACTCATCCAAAAAATTTTCTGCAGTTTGTGAATCAATAATTTTATTATTTGGACAGCAATTGGAGGAACAACTTCATCAAGATGACGAATCGTTAATCGAATAGCCAAGTGGAGAAAGGTATTCAGACTGTAAAAAATAAATATTTTATGTATGACCAGCAGGATGTTCTGTTGCATTTCTTGAATACAGGCACAGTCTGCTTCAAGTCATGCTACGTCCATCATTGTAGTTTGATGGGGAGAAGAATTAGAACAAAATTTTCAGCATCTTCTATTCTAGTTCAGCAAGAACAAATAACAAATATTCAAACAGGTTGGCAAGCTGCTGAGCTGAGATGGCCATTGTGCTGTGATAAGTCAGCCAAGTCAACAGCAATCCTAAAACCAGGAGACTTAATTTGCATCCAGAATCATAGGTTCATAGGTTCATACTAGGCTATCTGCCCTAGGGCATTTGTAAGCCTAGCCAGCGTGTGTTTGGCTTTCGCCACCCTTGAATTGAGTTTACTGTGCCCTTTTTAAGGTTTGTTTACTGTGCCTCTGTCTAGTAGAGACACAGAAGTAATCCCCGGGGTAAACCTATGATCTCCCATCCACTCATCAAGATTCCTCTTGAAGAGAGTCAGTGAGGGTCTCTGCCTAACATGGACCGGGATTTTATTCCAGAGCGAAGGGAGCCTCTGGGTTATGAATCTGTCCCTCCAGCATGTCCTGTTTATTTCTGTGCTTTGGTTCAAGTCCCTCGATCGCGTAGCTCTAAGGGTTTTGTTTTTTCTGAGGTAGAGCATGTCCATTAATTCCGGGTTGGACATAGCTTTATATGTCAGGCATAGATCACCTCTAAGTAGGCTGTATGCAACTCAGTAGAGCTGGAGTTTCTTTAGCCAAGCAGCATATGGCATCTGTTTGAGTCCCTTGATCCTCTTTGTAAGGCACTGCTGGGGTCTTTCCAGTTGCTGCAGGTGCTGGGTAAGGTACATCCCAAATGGGGCATTGTATTCTATTATGGGCCTGATGAGGGATGAATAGAGGGGCACGATGACCTCCCTTGATCTAGATGTGAATCCTTTCATGATAAGGTGGGCTATGTAGAAAGTCTTTCTAACCACTTTGGCAATGTGGTTATCAAAGGAGAGATTACTATCAACTTGGGTCCCCAGGTCCCTAATTAGTTCTTCCGTGCTTAATGGATTACCGCCTATGTGGTAATTTGTGGGTACTTTGTTTTTGCCAAAGGGTATGACTATACACTTTTTGGCGTTTAGCTTTAAGCCATGGCACTGGCACCAGTTATCCGTCTCTGTGAGACCATTTTGGAGGATGCTTATGTCAGCTGGGGAGTCAATTATTGCACCCAGTTTGCAGTCATCTGCGGACTTTGTCAGCCACAGTCCTCCCATGTTAGCCTGTACCTCAGAAAAGTATATATCGAACAAGAAAGGTCCTAGGACTGAGCCTTGTGGGACACCACTTGTAACTGGTTTCGAGTCTGACATGGCACCAGCAATTCTGACCATGTGGGATCTGTCTTTGAGCCAGTTTGCAACCCATCTTATGACATAGGGGTTTATATTTAAGCTGGAGAGCTTATCTACAATGCCCGAGTGGGGAATTGTGTCGAAGGCTTTTGCGAGGTCCAGGTAGGCTGTGTGGGCTATCTTCCCTTCATCAATAGCCTTTGTGACTGTTTCAAAGAAGTTTACCAGGTTCAAGAGGCAGGATCTAACCTTAACAAAGCCGAATTGGGTAGGATCCAAAGTCTATAGGTCCCCAATGTCTTTGTTTATGAGTTCCATGATGATCCTCTCCATAGTTTTGCAGACCAGGCTAGTCAAGCTTATGGGGTGATAGTTTCCAGGATCCGTAGAGGCACCACCCTTGTGGAGTGGGACCACTGCTGCTGTACGCCATTCTTTGGGTACATATCCTGTGGTAAGGCTGAGATTGAACAGCAGCTTTACATGAGGTTTTAGCTCTTCTTGGAGTTCATGCAGGACACAACCAGGGACACCGTCTGGTCCCATTGATGCTGTGTTTTTTGCTTTGGAGAGGGCTGCTTTCACCTGAGCATCTGAGATGTTCAGGAGGCAGCACTCTGCTGGGATAGATATTTGCTCTTTCGGGGGGGAGAAGTTTGCACTGAACCTGTCTGCCAGTATGTTGGCAATGTCTGTGGGTTCAGTGTACTTTTTGTCATTTTGGATCAACTCTGAGCATATCTGGGAGTTGCCACCCAGGTTCCTGACATAACTAAAGAAAGCCTTGTGATTATCTTTAATGTCCTGTGCAATTTTTCTCTCGAAGTTGGCCTTGGAGGATTTTATGAGGGATCGTAGTTTTTTGCTAGTACTGATCAGAGATGCCTTCCCTTTTAGGGATTTTGTTCTGTCATGTAGTAGCTTCCTCCTTTTGTTGTACAGCTTATTTATGGCTGGGGTCCACCAGACTGGATGCCTGCCTTTGGAAGATTGGGTCTTGGTTTTGTTTGGGATAGCATGATCCAGGCATTCCTGGAGGTGTCCATAGAATGCGTTTATAACGGATTCTGCAGTTTAGGCCGTAGTTTCCACTGGCCCGGGGGCCTTGAAGGATTCCATCTCGGATTTGAGAAGTGTGAAGTTTGCTTTTGAGAAGTTCTTCACTGTGGTTTTCTGGGCTGGGGGTTGGGTAGGGATGTGGATATCCAGTGAAATTAACTTATGGTCCGATCTTACCAATGAGGGGTATACCTCTGGTGTGGAGCATAGAGTCCCCATATTGGTGATGACCAGGTCCAGTATGTTTTCACCTCTTGTGGGGGTGGTGACTAGTTGTTCCATAGCATTAGAGTTTATAAATTCCAGGAATCTTTGGGCTAGGGTATTGGAGCTTGAGTAGTGCTCCCAGTCTATGTTTGGGTAGTTGAAGTCACCCAATATAATGGTGTTTGGAGAGATCTTCATATTCTCCAGTGTTCTCAGGAAGGCCGAGTGGGATTCCTGATTTTGAGAGGGTGGTCTGTAGCATGCTACAAACTAAAAGGCAGTTTTGCCCACTGTTAGTTGCACATGGATGGTTTCCGATGCTTCATGCAACTTCACTAACCTGAAGGTGTGGGTATCTTTTATGAATATGGATATTCCCCCTCCTTTTGTGGTTCAGTCCGAGTTTTGGGGCTGACCAGCATGATATGAGGTATAACCTGGTAATGCTGGGGTGCTCTCTGGAGCCTTGAACCAGGTTTCTGTTACTGCACAGATATCGAAGTTCTCCATACTGAGGAGGGTTTCGAGTGCATGCATCTTGAGGTTTAGACTTCTGGCGTTGAGCAGCATTACCCTTAGTTTCTTTTTCATTGTGTTTTCTATGGTGGTGGGTTTATCTTTTGAGCCTTGCCTAAAAAGGGCACTATGGGGGTGGCAAGAGCCTTTGCCAATGTCCGAAAGCCCAGGGATGACAGGTGCAAGCCATCCCTAGCGAAGCAACGTGGTTTGTCGAGCATGTCCTCCCAGGCTGACAGGCACTGGATCCCCTTTGAATGACACCAAAATTTTAGCCAGTTATTAAAATTGATCATTTTGTCTTTATACTGTGTCATCGTTCTAGGTGAGGGTAGGATGCTGCTCAAGGTCAGGGTCATACTGGCCTGGGCTACATGATCGGAGAGCTCCTCTATGTCTCTTTTCATGTAGTCCAGGGAGGTATGTCTCAGGTCATTCACACCAGCATGGACAATGACTGAGTCATATTTGTACTTGCTTTGGAGAGACCTGAGTGCTTGTGTTATGTGGCGGATCCTAGCGCCTGACAGGCAGCTCACTGTGACCTTCTCCTTGTTCAGCCTGGTAAACGGGACGTCAGTGTGTCTGACTATAGAGGCACCTATTACAAGTGTATTAGGTGTGTTATTTAGCCTTAGGGGCTGTGACTGTTTGGCACACTGACTTTGTGAACTATGTGTTTCACGTGTTTTGTTTTGGGGTGGTGCTTGCTTGGATGTCTGCTTTGGAGGTCTCTGTTGCTTAGGAAGATTTTTATTTAGAGTCTCCGAGTATGTTTGTGTGTGTTTATGTGTTTGGTTTGCTGTTGTGGTAGGACTATGTGAGACTGGCTTTGTGGTATGTGAGGTTACCTTCTCCTCCTGACTGGTTGTACCAGTTCTTGGTTGAGAGAGCTCTGCCTCCAGTTTGGCTATATGGTTGCATCTCTCACATATATTTGAACTTGTTGGGAGGAGGAGAGGGTTGTCTGTGTACATGAGGCAGTTGTAACATTGCCTCAAGATTCCCAGATTCACCAACTGGACTGGAGAGGAAACCATCAACTGACCTTTGGACATGCTAGAATAGAATAGGGAATTCCTTTATTTCTGATTCAAAAGGGATCAATAGGGGACCAGGTACTCGAGGGGAGTATATGAGGGTGTAGTGCTTTAAGTTTACAAGTGCTGACTTGTAAAATTCCTTTTATGGGCAAGTGCTGGGCCTTATATTGAGAATAGGGTGTTTAGTTTGAGAGAGAGAGAGAGCAGTTCTAAGGGAAAAAGTGAAGAGTAGACTTAGTGGAGCCGAGAATGGTTTAAACCCGATTAAGCGGCGCTGCCCAATGTTGTGCTATGTGCAAAATCGCGCTAAACCACGCTAAAGCGGGCTTTAAAGCAGGGAGTTAGAAAGAGATAGGAAATGGCCCAAAACGGCCAATAAGCTACAAGCTACTGGGCTGAAACCACTCCTCAAGGGACAGATAGGCTGCTCAGAGCTCCCCACTCTCACTGGTGAACAAAGAAGCTTCCTCCTATCCAAATAAGGATATGGGCAACACGGGAAGTATGACACAGCCCAGAAATCAGCAATACCTGAAGACTGGACTATTCTAGTTCAGAAAAGGCGGGAAACAAGGATTTTTTTTTTGTTTTTTTCTTTTTTTTTAAATAGTAACAGAGATTAGGTACAGAAACACAGTAAATGCTTTAATTCGGCTAGCGCACTTGAGTGTGTAGCCTACCAGTTAAACTAGGCAAAAAACAAACTTTAAAAGTGCAACAACACAAAAAATACAGGCAGGATGAGATAAAACAACTTTGCAGAGCTTAGTTAGTTAACAAAACTCGCTTTTCGGCGAGAAAAAGTAATCGCAAATAAGGAGGCAGAAAAAATACTTAAAATCAATGGAAAGCTACTCTTCCATTCGCTGCTGCTTGTAGAACTCTAAAGGACACCACGAGGAGCTGTGCTGAGTCAATTACAAGCACAAAACCGCGCTAAAGTGGGCTTTAAAGCAGGGACTTAGAAAGAGATAGGAAATGGCCCAAAACGGCCAATAAGCTACAAGCTACTGGGCTGAAACCACTCCTCAAGGGACAGATAGGCTGCTCAGAGCTCCCCACTCTCACTGGTGAACAAAGAAGCTTCCTCCTATCCTAATAAGGATATGGGCTACACAGGAACTATGACACAGCCCAGAAATCAGCAATACCTGAAGACTGGACTATTCTAGTTTAGAAAAGGCGGGAAACACGGATTTTTTTTGTTTTTTTCTTTTTTTTAAATAGTAACAGAGATCAGGTACAGAAACACAGTAAATGCTTTAATTCGGCTAGTGCACTTGAGTGTGTAGCCTACCAGTTAAACTAGGTGAAAAACAAACTTTAAAAGTGCAACAACACAAAAAATACAGACAGAATGAGATAAAACAACTTTGCAGAGCTTAGTTATTTAAAAAAACTTGCTTTTCAGCGAGAAAAAGTAGTTGCAAATAAGGAGGCAGAAAAAACACTTAAAATAAATGGAAAGTCATTCTTCCATTCACTGCTGCTTGTAGAACTCTGCAGGACACCAATCCAACTGACAAATAGAGTAACAGGAAGCTGTTTTTGCCCACAGTGTCACTGGAAGAGTTGAACAAGTGGACATCTACGTCGGGCATCAAATTGTAGGTGAAACGTCTGTTATGTTTAAAGGGTAATGTATAAAGCTACCTTTAAAAATAACAAAAGTTTAATGGTTAGACAGCTTGCAAGCAAATAAGTGATCCTGTGATTTTTACTACCATAAAAAAGGAAGAAAACAAATGAAGTTTAAAGTCAGTTCCCAATCTGTATAATCAGTGCTCACAGATATGGTTGCTTTAATATGAGCTTTTACACTGTCAACCTTTGTTTTATATGTTAATTGGGGGGCACCAAATCAGTATGGGACCAATGGTGCCAAATTCCCTTGCTACAGCTCTAGTTGAGAAAATGCTTACTCTCCTAAGACTCTAGACTACATATGATCCACTCCTCTGAAGGAAGAGAAATCACCTGTATGAGACTTGATTTCTCTAATTACAGTTTAGTGAAACCATGTTACCTTTAAGAGGCAGCTCAGGCCAGTAAGTGTTACACAATTCCCAAACTGAAATGGGCCGAGAGTGTGATTTGACCTTCACTCCAGACAGACTGTATTCCAGCTTATACTTCAAGTACAGTCCTAAAGTAGACAAGTTACTGGAAATATCATCCAAGTCAGTCATGACTACTAGTGACTGTAAACTACCCAGATATCTAACTGTTATTAGAAAGCTAGAAAGATGGAATGGCTATGTGCTTGGAATGAATGTGCTATATGCTTTGATAGTAAAAAACTAATTTTAGTGTTGTTGTTTACATTTGGTTAAGAAAGATATATGTAACGTGACATCCCCAGTCTTTAGTATCATCTACAGATATTTGGGTCAAATCCTCAGGTCATTCACTTCCACAGGGGCAACCTAAAATTAGTAGTCATATTGTGATGTCACTGATCCTGACACCAGGTAGACAGCTTAAAGTCAACCTGTTCCTGTGCAGTCTGGTGGGTATTTAGTCATATAGAGTTATGTATGACTAAAGCATTTCTCTGTACAGAAGTAGAATTAGTGAACCTTACGGGTTTAAGTCTGCTTTCCTAGTGACTCTTGGATCATAGGAGATCATAGGAGATTACTAGGCTATTGCCCCAACAGTCATTTCAAGCCTAGCCATTTCATCCCAATGTAATACCATAGTAATGTTAGTAAATAACCAAGATTGCATTTAGTAATGGCTGCCCATGTCCAGGAGAGTTGTGGGGACTATCCCCAGTAAGAATGTATGGTGCCCCATCCACTTGTCCATGCTCCTCTTGAACAGTGCCATAGAGGTGCTCTGTTCCACTTGAATAGGTAGTCTAGTCTAAAAATGCGGCAGTCACTAGAGGTTAAATCTGTCCCTCCAGCATGTCCTGCTTAAGTCACAGGCCATATTTAGGTTCCTGGAATAGGTAGCCCTAGTCCCATTTGATTTACTGATATGCAACAAATTCATTAGGCTTGGGACTGAGATTGCTCTGTAAGCCAGGCATGTCTCCCCTAAGAAGTCTATACAAGGTATAGTGACAGGGACTTTAGTCGGTCTGTGTAAGGCACGTGCTGGAGTCCCTTGATCTTCTTCTTTGTTAGAAACCTCTGAGGTCTCTCCAATTGCTGCAGGTGCTTTGTACATTAGATACATGCTGAATGGGGAGTTATACTCAATTATGGGCTGGATTAGTGCCGAATATAGAGGGGTTATAACCTGTTTTGCTCTTGAGGTGATGCTTTTATTACTCAAGTGTACTACGTAGAAAGCCTTATTTACTACTGTAGACACATGGTGGTTGAAGTTAAGGTCACAGTCAACTTGTGCTCCCAGGTCTTTTACCACTTTGTGAGTACTTATGGTATTGTTATTGGTTTGATAGTGTGAAGGGACATTGTGCTGAAGGGAGTAATGATGCATTTCTTTCATTCAGTTTGAGACTGTGACTAAGACACCAGTTGTTTGTCTGCGTAAGATCCTCCTGGAGTATACTGACATAATTTGGGGAATTAATAATTGCACCCAATTTGCAGTGATCTGCAAACCTGGTCAGCCACAACCCCGTAGTTTTGACCTGAACCTCTGAGAAGTATATACCAAACAGCAGGGGACCCAGCACTGACCCCCTGTAGCACCCTGCTGGTTAATGTGGAGTCACCCACTTTGATAGTGTGCATCCGGTTTGTGAGCTAGTTGGCAACCTGGATGAGCTGTGTGGTTTTGCAGTATGTGTGTATGATTTTGTGTGACTGTGTGTGTGTGCGTGTGCGTGCACGTGTGTGTGTGTGCGCATGTGTGTGTGTGTGTGTGTGTGTGTGTGTGTGTGTGTGTGTGTGTGTGTGTGTGTGTGTGTGGAGAAGGAATAGGTGCTGCCTTGTGTCTTGGAGACTGGGATCTTTTACAGTGTGTTTTAAGAGCCTCTGGAAAATTTGAATTTATCATGTATGTATCATGAGATGAGACTGGGAGGAGCTTCCAAAGTTAAATTTATTGTATAGACAAGTAACTGAAAAAAAATCCTCTGTAATAAAATAAGACCCCCCCCCCCCAAATATGCAATTACAAACCTTAAGTGAAGAAATCCAATACAGTCACACCAGCAGTAGTCTCAGGGCACTTGCAGCTCAAAGTGATGAAGTGATGATAGGGTGGACATGAGGATGGACACTTTGAATGTCCAGCATATGGAAGTGACAGGGTCATGTGAAATAAAGTAACTTTAGCAAACAAATGATATGCGCAGTATGATGACATTTATGTAATATTACTGATTATTTTAGAATTTCTGGGAATTGCTAGGTTAGCTAGGCAGATTAATTAGCTCTTAGTGCTGACAGCCTGACTAAATAAGCAAGGCTGGTAGCCAGAATATAGTTCCACGTACTCCCAGTAAGAATGTCCGCTGCATTTCCTTAACTGTTTCCATCTAGGAGTAAGAAATGTGTATATATGCACAAGGATGCCTCCTTCTGCTGTGCAATACGCTGTATACATCGCTTAAAGTTTAACTATCTGTTTATTGCGTAGTTAATCATTTCAGCACTGTTTGTCTTTCTGCTTACTATTTCTTCCTTTAGGTGCACTTTTCTTATTTAAAGAAGAGTATGTTCAATTTCCTTCATGTCATTTTATTGACTTTCTCTTTAAAGGAAATGGAGGAGGACTTGGTGAAAAAATAAACAGAAATACACCCTTCATTTATAGGACAGCTTGATTAATTTTAGCTCATAAAAGCTACAGAGGATGTTAAGAAGAGGAAATATTTTGCCTTGTTGACTTGTGCCCCTTGGCCTCTGAGCAGACTGAAGAGTAGCAGTTCTGTTGTCTTATCTGTGGAGCTGTCTCCAGTAATATCACTCTGCACAGCCACAGCAGTTAAGGCAGAGGCTGGCCAAGCAACACCTGGGTTTGAATCCCTTCATCTTTCACTGCATTAGTATGTAGCCATGCAGAAGTTCATCATCTTTTTTCCATATTTCATAGCATACTTTGATCATGGTGTGCCTGCTTGGATAACAAAACCAAATAAAGTCATACATTTATGATCAAAGCTCATACACGAGATTCATACTGCTGCAAGTCTGTACCTGGGTGTGTGTTGCTTTGATAGATACCCCTTTCAACCATTGTGTACAAGTGGGAGGGTTGGTACAGATTTTCTTAACAGTGCTGCAAATCCCGAATGTAGATATTTAGACATTTTTTATCTATTTTTTGCAATGTGAAATGCAACAGTGACAAGGATGAAATAGAAAGCCCTAATTCCCAAGGAAGAAATTATATAATGACATACTGATACCACTGGGTCCATAGTGTTTCAGTTGCAAAATATTCATTCTGATGCACAGTTTTATTATGTCTTGAATAATTCTGACTATATAACTGTGAAGCACATATTTAACTGTAGATTAAATGTAGAGGCCTGGCCTACGAATAATGGCAAGATATCCATATATCCATTGATAGGTAACTTGCTTTATTCTTTACAGGGAGATAGTGATTCCTGAAACCTTTCTGGGTTAAAGGCATGAAACTAGTTCCAGACAGGGCATTGGTTTGTCACAGAATGCACACTCTCACCAGCTCACATATGATAAGAATGCCTAAGAGCAATTTAGAGGATGCTGATTTACCTACAGCACATCATTCTGAGGTGGGAAGAAAGCAGAGCAGCTGCAGAAAACCAGTGCTGATGCAGCGTGGATAAGCAAACTCTGCACAAGAGGCACTCTAGCCAGGATCTGAACTCGCGAACCTATTGGTGTGAAGTGAGAATCCTTCTCATTGCATCATCAATGAAAAAAATATATCTGAGTTAATTACAAAAGCGGGCTGAAAGCTCTTTTCTCTTTTGGAGTTTCATTTTGAGACTGGACTCAGTGGTAAATACTGTCTTATTTCCTTATGTAAGAAAATTAACTTTACTAATTATTATGCATCTGAGTCACTTCACTAATATGATCTAGTGACCATCTTAGGGGTAATTGAAGGCAGAACACTCACAAAGTTAAAAGAACACATGACAGGCCAGTTAGTAAAAGGTGTCAGTGCAAAAGGGTATTTTTTGTTTTTAAATACCTTTGTTTCTTTTCTTCTCCTCTCTGCGTATCAACTTAGTTCATTATCAGCTGCCTGATGTTGCAGCAGCTACTCCTACTTTCAGTGTCCCCAGTAGTACTTCTCAGGGCTTAGACTGCCATGGATATCAATGGGAGTGAATGGGAAGATGAAACACGGAGCAGAGCAGCATCATACAATGACTTGCACCCATGTGAATATTTGGTATGCCCTAAATGTGCAGAACCTCTTGACATCATATGCATCACCAGACATTATGTCAGTTAGCTGCCATCCTTCCTGATATGCCAAATACATTAGCTATCTGCTGCGTGATTACAGCATCGCTATGATTACTGGAGGAGTGGAACTTTACATGATGACCTCTATCCACTCTCCCAGAATGGGCAAGCCGATTGTTGCATTTCCTACCTATTCCTCCACACCTGCCTTCTCTAGTGTCTGAGCCATTAATGTAACTAAGGAATTCTGGTTCACAGTTACTGCTCTCTCTCTCTATTTCACAAAGCAAGGGTATACATGTTTGTTTTCATCTAGTTTATAGTGAAAGTGGCAAGGGAATAGTAGTCATTTTTATTCAGTGAAAGCTAATGCTTGCTTTTGTGGCCCTTCATTTTAGAGGAGTGACTCTCTCAGAAAGTTTTAAACTTATTTGTCCTGCAGAGAAATTACATGACTTCATGAAAAGGGCATCTATGTCTTCAGTAGGGTCACATACAGGCCGTCTTGTTACCCACTGCCCCTACCTCCCACTCCCATGCACATTAGGTGGTTCCCCAGCCCCCACCATCCTGGCCTACCCACACCATCCAGACTTATTCTTCAAATTTGCTTTTTTCATCTATCCTTTCAGAACACCTAACTGACCAAGACTGTACTATAATAACTGTATTAAACTAGAAGCTATGGAATAATAGATGCTCTGAGCCTAAGTAAAAATTATGCGTAAAGAAAAGAGATTCAGTCTAACATTTTTATTTCAGAGAAGAAATACGTTATATCTAAGGCTTATACGCAAAGCTGACCAAATACCAGTTCACAATAAACTAAGAAGACAAATGCTTATGAATATACATAAATCATATCTGGGAAGAGTACCTGCATCCCTATCCCCACTCAAAATATGTAGTCACTTTCTGTGAATTCCCTTCTGGTATAAATAGGGATGAAAATTAAGGCACTAATGACCACAGTCATGTATTTCGTGTTGCTGTCATATGTATATACAGCATGCCTACTCACATTTCTACCCCCAAAATACAGCCTCCTTGGGTCTACCCTTGTGATGTCAGACTAAGAATGAAGGGAAAAAGCACTATACTTACAGCAGTGTTTCCAACTTGTTACTTCTAGATTGTGTAGTGCTCCTATACAAGCTATACTGAGCCCTCTGAAGTTTGTGAAAAACATTTGCAAAATAATGACGACACTGTCCCTAGACCAACATGAAATGTAGGGACATCTGCAGTTTGTGAGGAATGCTAAACAAATAATGACACCATCCCCTGCCCCCCCCCCCCCCCCACACACACACACACAAGTACAGCAACCATCTATGTACACATATGAACAGGGCTGGTTTTAGAGTAGGTGGGTAGCATTGTAGAGGGTAGAGGTGACTACTATGTCCATGTCAAAATCTACTTGCACAATTTTGGTATGCTGGAGTCATCGACCCTCAGAAGCTTTGAAGATCTGGGTATTCTATAATGCATTTTATCCCTTTTTTTTTTTGAGAGAGATGATTGTTAATCTGAATAAATAACAAGAACATAAGTTACTTTCATCCAGACAACCCCTAACAAGCAGTAATAGCCAATTCTATGTTCAATTCAGACATCTGATTGTGATAAAAGAGGATAGCCTTGTGATATAGTTCACCTTTGCTACAAATAAACAGAACCCACATATTAACACATTGCATGCTGCTTCACATAATTGCATTAATCCACCGAATCCAGAATAATAAGCAAACAGCAGCAGGCAGCTAGTCATTTCCCCTCCACAGACATCTCCAGCAATTATACCTATTCTGTCTGTACATATCAGATGTCCACTTAAGGAGTCCATCTTACTTTACACAAAACGAGCAAACAACATAATTGTTACTTACTTTCTTACAATGAACCCCAACCCCCACCCAGCAGTTATAGCTATGACGTGTGATAGCTATGTAATATTATTTTGCCTTCACACAGACACGTTGCCACATATTAAAGTATTCCAAGTTGCTCCACACAAATCACAACACAAGAAATATGGCTAAAAATATCTGGTTGATCATAGCCCAGCATCATTCTAAAAGTGGTAGCAATTACCTCATTGTCTTCAGCCACAACACAGCATTACTCAATTGTCCGGAATTCTTCAGAATGTCCAGGGTTTTCTTTATTTTTACTTCTAGCCATGGTTCTCTAAAGATTTTTGATTTATTGGTAAATTACGGAGCATTACTGCCAATCAGTAAAGCCAGGCATTATTCTGTTAAAAAAATACATGGTGACTCTTGGAGACTTTGCTCGTGCATTTGAACGTTGTGAGTTGTCTGCTCCATGACCTTGCAATGTTCATCTCTAACATGACATGACTTGAATGGTCAAGTTAAGTGGAGCACCATCCCCCTACTCACCAGTCACACTATGGGTGTTTTTTGTTTTAACAGGGTGCTTTTATGTATTTATTTATTCATTCATTTATTTATTTTTAGAGCAAAAGAAACAGCATATTTCTTTGCCCTAGGTGGTAGTTGGCCTGTACATAGGGGTGATACAGATCACATGACAAATGAATACTAAAAACTGGAAAAAATTCAGTTATGTGAGTGTTAAGACGTTATGTTCTTCTGAAATATTTTGCAAGACACAGCATGGGCTTTATGACTGAAAGTTTTCTGCATCTTCTATGTACCCTCAGACAGCAGTCCATGTGCCAGATTTAAATTTTTACAGCCAAGAAATGGTTGATTTCTGCTTGAGCAGAGAATTCTTAATTTATATTGGTTAGAGTTCTTAAACAACAGGTAATGGTACTATTGAAGACAGGAAATATCTCATCAATCAGATTGTCACTTATTCAAGTGACACAATGCTTCTTGCATGTGGAAATGCATACTGCTCAACATGGAGCTCTCCAAATTAGAACACTAAAAGTAATGTTCGTCTGGATCTGAATATCACACTGACATTCACTGTGTTTCTTTAGAAATATATATTGTGTTGTATGTTTCCAGAAGCATTCAGAAAACTACAAGAATTGAAAGAATACATTCAATATATTTAAGGTGATCTTGCAGATTTGTCAATTTTAAAATTTACTTAAATAAATGACTATTTTCTAACTGTTAATTATAGGTATTTTTTAAATTATGGATATTGAAAATTCCCAAAGTAAGTGATCTGTGTTCAAGACTTCCACACTCATCTTTGATGGTAGAAAATCGGAACACTGTGGGTTCCATTCCCACACCAAGTATTTGGATTCATTTTCCAATACTGACACAGCAGTTCAGTGGGGGCGCTACACTCCTGAAAGTGGCCTATTTTGAAAGTAAATGCTTAAACAATATTTTTCTTATATTCTCAACATTACACTAACAGTACATTAACTTTCAGTCCTCATCTAATAATAATTTATCCCACCATCCTTTTTTTCCATAACTAAAATCTTATTTTTCTTAATATTATACAACAATCCCACAATTTATGATATAACAACTCTTCTGACCTACACATCCACACATTTTATATTGTCCCCATCAAAATTTGATTCATTTTTTTTCCCTTAAGGAGCACAAATGCATGTGTAACACATGTAGACATGTGTGTGTGTGTGTGTGTGTGTGTGTGTGTGTGTGTGTACGCGCGCGTGTCTATGTATGCATTTGTGCATATTTAAGGGAAGTAATTTCAAAGCAGCATTTATGGGAGACGTAAAACGTGTTTAAGCCGTTTTGTGTCTTTAAGTATGGCAGCCTACTTAAGGCAAGGGATTGTAAAATTTATTAATCACTAAATATATATGCACAAGAAAATTAATGTGAAATTACACGAGTTGTTCCTTTCTTATCTTTCCCTTGTTCAAAGCATAGATATCTTTTATCAAACTTTTTTTTTCTTTTCTGATGTAATTGGGTTTGGCTTAATCAGATCTGATTTACATGGCTTCACTCTCTGTTGATTAAAGCAATTTCAAATAACACATTTGAAACTGTTTACTGGTTCAGTGACTCTTGGCACAATGAGACTGCAGGGTACCACAGAAAGCTGCACTCATGCTGATTTACAGTAAATTGTATCACTCTTCGAAAGATTCTGAAAAGTAGACTTGAGACACCTCTGAGCCTCAATACAGTGCATTAAGTCAAAGTACAGACCTCACTTCCTTACTGTTTTTCTTAGATACTGCAGTTTTAAGAAAAATATAATCTCTGTTCCAGAGCTGAACAAAAACATACAATCATATGAAGACACTCCTAGAAGACTGAGATCTACTGAATCTGTTTGAGTATTGCAACTCAGCTGTATGCAATTGTTCTTGAGAATTACACTGTTTTATCTGGTCTTAACAATGGTAAAAACCTCTGTTGACAAATACTTCACAGTTCTTTCTGATAAAGCATTCCAGAGTTTTACCACTCTTTCCATGAACTAATATTTTCTTAAGTCCACCTTAACCATTTTCTATTAGCTGTTCCCTTCTACTCCAGTATGTCATTCCATCTGATAGCCATCATTTTCCTCCAGTAGTGTAGTATTCTCATAACATATCTTCCCAGATTCTGCTATCACTGAGAGTGCACATAGAATGACATTGTAGTCTTTCGTCTGCATTATGAGTCTTTATTTAAAATAAGCCTTTTCATGCCTGTCATCATTTTGGTAAGTTTCATTTGCACACCCTCTCTTGGGCCCTTATGACTTCAGAAGTAGGCACATAGGTGAGGCTCTACCAGCACATGTTCATTGGGAAGATGATATAGACATCAACTCCACTTCCTTAGTTATGCGCCTTCTGGCACATAGGTGAAGCTTTACCAGCACATGTTCATTGGGAAGATGATATAGACATCAACTCCACTTCCTTAGCTGTGCACCTTCTGTGACTTAACCTCTTTCCTTTCACACTCTCCTGCATCTACTTGCCATAAATACAGATGTCCGAGTTCATTCACTGTTGAAGAAACAATCCCCTCCCTCCATCCCCTCTGTTGTTTTGCTTAGCTTGGTGGTGGGTGCCACATTCCTCATCTCTTATGTTCCTTCTTCCATATAAGTTGTACAGTCTCAGTTCTGTTGGTCTTTCCTTCTGGGAATAGTAAAGGGCAGGCCAGCATTCCCAGCCAAAGGAAGGGTGAGTGGGGTTCCACTCCTAAGGACAAGAAAGACCAGAGGTAATGATGTAGGCAGATGACCGTTTATTTAGCATGTCCTGACATTGGATGGGAGGGTGTTTGCTGGCCTCTGGGGAAGTGATCGAGTCTCTACTAATTCAGCAACCATGGCAGGAAATCCTAAAGGTTATTACGGCAACAGTAAAGAAAGTTGACCATCTGCATTTATGATAAGTAGATACACAACTTTACTTTCCTAACATACCAGAAGAAGGCTTTGTGGTAACTACCTGCTCCAGTCTTTTTGTCATCTACAAACAGGTGCTGCTTATCAACAATCTGAAATCTGACTCACATATGGTATACAGGATCAGCCCTATCAAACAACCATGTGGCACCATGCTGATGACTTTTTTTCCTTCAGACAACTGTACCTGTTATGTGTTTTCTGGACAGTTACTCATGTTTCTGATGCTTTATCATCTCCTTTAACCTTCCCATCAATCTTCTGAGTGGCACAGTGTCAAAGCTAACATTTTCAGTACACATCTGCAATAATAACAAACATTTTCAATACAATATTTATTTATTTTACATTTGTTTACTGAGAAAGTCCGACTGGACACAGGTCCTTTTTCAGTGGAGGTCCGGGGAGAAAAGCTCCAGTAAAAAATACATAGGACATATAAAAATGCATAAAACACAAAAGTACATAAAATAAACAATATGAACTCTGTGAACTCTTTGTCTGTGGATACAAGTTTTAACATAGTGACTTTTATACAGCATATAGTAATAAATGCAAAAATGCTTAGAACATTGTTACTTAAAGTACATAGTAAGAAGAGAATCTAGATTTTTTTATATAAGGTTGTAGTCAGTATAGTAGTAATGCTTATGTGGGTCTTTAGTTTTTAGAGTATTTGGTGCTCTAGATAGTATGCAACTCTCCTACTGGTGGTTTGGAAATATAAGTTAGTCAAGAAAGCAGTAAGTAAGAGGGGTGAGAGAGTATCATAGCTGAGATGAAGTGGCTAGCTAGTTCTGACTAAGAAGCATCATCACTGAGTACTTGAGTAAGAATGAACTGCAGAAGTGAGGCAGAGCTGCCTAGTAAAGGTAATGGTTAGAGGGTAAGCTTAGGTCAGGGTTTCAGGCTGGATAGCTAGGTAGATTCTCTGGATTAGTGTATGTATGTAGGCAGAGCTGCCTAGTAAAAGTAATGGTTAGAGGGTAAGCTTAAGTCAGGGTTTCAGGCTGGATAGCTAGGTAGAATCTCTGGATTAGTGTATGTATCTATGGAAACGTGAATTAATACTGAGAATAGTGATGGAAATAGTAGGCATGCAAGTGCTGAGACAGGAGCAAGCTTGTCTGAGTGGAAGTTTATCCTGGGGAGTTACAGGAACATAGCCAGGTACTCATAAAGTGTGCCTTGAGGAGCTTTCTGAATTGTATGGTGGAGCTATTGGAGGGCAGGTGGCTAGGTAGCTTGTTCCAAGCTTATGAGACTGAGTAGCTAAAGAGTGATTTCCCAGCTTCATTATTATATTTGATGACATTTAGGTGGTTCTGGGTAGTAGATCTTAAGGTTCTTGTTGTAGAATAAGGTGTTAATAGGTTCTGCAGTGCTGGGGTTTTTGCTGTGTAGTAGTATAGTTTGTGTGTCAGTGTTGTTTTTGCTGTGTAGTACTATAGTTTGCGTGTCAGTGTTGTTTTTGCTGTGTAGTACTATAGTTTGTGTGTCAGTGTTGTTTTTGCTGTGTAGTAGTATAGTTTGTGTGTCAGTGTTAATTGGTTGAGTCTCAGTAGATGAGGCAGTCCTAACCAGTTTAGTTGTTTGACTGCTACACAGTGATGGGTCCTGTATAGTGTTCCAGTAGCATATCTAGCAATTTTGTTGTAGCAACTTAGGTTTTGTGAAGGTTGGTCAGTATTGCAGTAGCATAGAGGAGGTGGAAAACATATACGTCCTGGCTACCGTGGATTTAGTTTGTCTAGTGAAAAAGGGTTTGTTGTGATAAAGGAGTCCAAGTTTTTGTGATAGTCTGGGCTATATGAATATCAAATTGGAGGTTCTTGTTTATTTCTGCACCTAAGAGTTCAGTGTGTGATGTGGGGGTGATCTTGGTTTTGTTCATGGATATTATGGTAAAGTTGTCACATGGGGGGTCTACAAGGTCCGAAGATAAGAAGTTTGTGTTTTGTTTGGGCTCAGGATAAGTTGGGAATTAGTAAACCAGGTCTCAGCTAGCGTAAAGCAGTCTTGGGTTAGGGAGGGGAGGTCATGTAATGTGTGGGCTGCACTTATCAGGGTAGTGTCATCCGCATATTGCACTACTGAGACATCAGATGTGAAGGTAGAGAGCTGGTTTGTAAATAGAGAGAAGAGTAGTGGGCCACGTGTTGAACCCTGGGAAACTCCTAAGGATACTGGTAAGAGAGAGGATAGTTGATTTTGCCATAGTACTGCTTGTTGGTGGCCTGATAGATAATTTTTAAACCATGAAATAGAGGGGGTGCTGATGTTTAACTTGGATAGTGTATTAAAGAGTTTGTTATGCTTGACCATATCGAAAGCTTTAGGTAGGTCTAGAAAAATAGCTAAACTAGATGTCCCTTGTTTTTATGGTGATTGATTGTGTTGGAAAAATACATTAGGGCAGTGGTGGTGCTGTGGAAGGGTATAAATCCATGCTAATATTTGGATAGCAGATTGTTTTCTAAAAGGTAGTATAGACATCAAATATGCCATAAATCTTAATTAAACACTGTATCAACAATAACCTATATATACTATACATATTATGTTAGATGGATAATTTACTAGGAAAGTAATTATATACAATAGCCTACTAACCACAGTGTCTTAAAGTAGATGTTTTACAAATTAACTGAAATATTTCTACAAATTGTTGTCATTTTATATCAGTTTATATCTGTAACAGCCATGGGACTGGGTCATGATTGAAAAAGGGTCTTTGGACCATTTCACTTGCCAGGTTAACAAAATCAGTCAATCAGTCAATCAATCAATAAATAAGTAAAGACTTTGCTTACATTTATATACACCACGTTGACTAGATTCCTTCCTTGTATAGGTTAGTTGTGTGGAAAACAATATGATGAAATGCAGTTTTGACTGACACTAATATTATCAAACTACTCAGTTGTTGTGTTTGTGCTGGGGATAAAGTACTGCCACCAAAAACCCCAAGCAGGTGCTAGAGTCCCTTCAGTATTGGTAACGTGATGATATGGAGAATTTCTGTTGCAGTGACATGTTTGGAGGAATTAGTATTTTCAGAAATTGCCCAATAATGCCAAGTTGCCAGATAGCTATTGTTGCTAGATGGTTCTTGTAGAGACCTGCCTTCTTGTTCCCTCTCTCCAGCTTAGTGTTGACTTATTCAAGAAATAGATCAAGATGTCCCAGCAAGATGTCTATGGAAGGAAGTTGTGCTGTTGTTCAACTAAAGCCAGTTATTATTCCAGAACTCTCCCATTCAATTTTCCACATAATTTCCAACTATTTTATGTAACGTGGAAGTGACACTAATAGGACTGTAGTGATTCACCCCACCTTTTCACTGTACCCACTCAATACATGGGAACCACCATAGCTACCCTCCAATGTGACTTTACTGGAGAAAGTTAGAATCCTGGATTTTCACTAGAGACAAAGACTATTTGATAGAGCCTATCTGCTGATTTCTGAACCAGCTGCAAACTGTACCTCTTATAGCTTGTTCTCCCCCAGTAACAGTTAATATCTGCCCACTGCTTTGTTGAAACTGAAAGTACTTCTGACATAGCAAATCAAAACCAAGAAAATCTAAAGGTATTACTTCTCAATGTTAAGAGCCTAAACACAAACTCCACTCCCTGGAAGCTCTCTTTACCCTAGAGAATGCTGCTGTCTGTGCGGTCTCTTGAGATGTGGTTTAAAGCCATGGGAAGCACACCAACAGTGCAAAGTTATAATGCCTTCCACACATTTAGACCAGCTACTTCACAGGCAGGGACTAAAGGTGGAGGTGTCTCTATTTGCATCAAAAATAAATATACTTCAAGGCTGGTCAAACAGGACAATGCACTTGAGGTACTCCATGTTCAAATCACCATAGGTAAAATCCAATACTACTTCCAAGCTATGGGTTCCCCTCTATGACCCAGGAAACCCATACCATGTATTTAAACTTATTAGAAACACTAACCATCCAACCCAATACCATATTCATGGGTGACTTTAATTACCCCACTATTAACTGGGAATCCTATACGACATCAAATGTACATGCACAGAGATTCCTGGATTTTGTAAACACAAACTCCCTGGACCAGATAGTCAATACACCAACCAGGAGTGCAACCATACTGGATATGGTCCTCACTATTATGGGAGAGTGCTGCAAACCCCCTACTGTAATGTCTTTCCTGGTAAGGTCAGACCACAAAATGGTCCTTTGAAGTAAAAATAAAACCTGGACCCCCAGCTCAACCGGGAATATTCAGGAACTATTCTAAGGCTGACATTCTGCTATTAAGTGAGAACCTGGCAAAAATTCAAGCCCCTGTAAACCCTGAGAACATTTCTATCTATGCAGAACTGTTCACAGAAACCCTGTACAAGCATGTTATAGCTGTATAGAGGCAACTGTACCCACTTGGAAGAAGTACAGAACTAACTCAAAAAACAAGCCACCATGGTGGAATCACAAAATCAGTCAGATGTACAACAGGAGGAAGAAAATCATGGCAAAATCTAGAAGGTACAGCACCCATAATGATAAAAGCACAATTTTCATCACACTAAACAAACAACTCAGAGGACAAATAAAGTTTACCAAAGCCAAATTTGGGGTAAGTTTGGCCTCACAGGCCAAGGACAACCACAAAGCATTCTTTAGCTATGTCTGCAACCTCAAAGGCAATACATAATTGTGTGCAGAGCTCATTGTAAATGGAGCCATCTATACTGAGACAGAAGATATAGAAACCCCCTAGCTGATAAATTCAGCTCCAACTGTACTCCTGTCTCCCCCTCAGCCTTCCCTCAGGAAATATCATCAAATATAACTCCCACTTACTATCACTAGGGAACAGGTACTTAATGCTTTCTCTAAGACCAAGAACACTGCATCAATGGGCCCAGGCAATATCCCAGGATGCCTTCTAAATAGCATGAAACATGACCTATCAGACCCTCTGGAATACTGTTTAACTGTAGTCTCCAAATAGGCTTCGTGCCTCATGAATGGAAAAAGGCAACAGTCATCCCTCTGCACGAAGGTGGGCCATCAACAGACCCTGGAAGCTACAGTCTCACTAGTCTTATATGTAAAGCCATGGAAATAATTATCACAGAGATTATCAATACAGATATAGTAAACCTGTAGACACTGGACCCAACCCAGTTTGGTTTCATAAAGGGCAGATCATGCCAACTCAGCCTGGTGGCCTTTTTTCAGAAGGTCATCAGAACAATGGATGAGGGAAAAATTGTTCACACTGCCTACCTTGACCTGGTCAAAGCATTTGACACAATACCCTACTCGGGCATTGTTGACAAACTCATGAAGTTAGGTACAAACCCGTATGTCACCCAGTGGATAGTCAACTGGCTCACAGACAGGACCCATGAAGTTAGAATTGGGGAGTCCATCTCTACAAAGAGAACAGTCACAAGAGGAGTCCCTCAGGGATCAGTCCTTGGACCGCTCATTTTGGCATTTACTTCTCAGAAGTCAAGGCCAATGTCAGTGGTCTCTGGCTGACTAAATTTGCAAATTAGGAGCTGTCATTGAATCTCACACTGACACAAATGTTCTCCAGGAGGAGTTGACACAGACAAATAACTGGTATCAGAGCCATGTGCTAAAACTAAATGCCAAGAAATGCATAATAGTACCCTTTGGGAGGTCATTCATTCCTGGTAACTCTCTTAGTGACAACACACCCCTTAGAGTTGACCCAGTAATCAGGGACTTAGAGACACACACAGATAGTAATCTAGCCTTTGATCATCATGTGTCTACAGTGGTGAGGAAATCATTCTATGTTGCACAACTTATAAACAAAGGTATGGCATCTATGTCCAAGGAAGTCATTGTTCTACTGTATTCGGCATTCATCAGACCTGTCATTGAGTACAATGCACCCTTTGGTATCTACCTAACCAGGCATATCCAACAACTGGAATGTCCACAGAGGTTCCTCACTAAAAGAATACAGGGCATAAGTAATATGTCCTATGCAGACTGCCTAAAGGCCCTATCCCAGTATTCTATCTCCTACAGGCTTTTGATGGGAGATCTATGCCTGGCATACAGGGCATTGTCAGACCCCACTCTGATGGACATCCTGCATATCCACAAAACAAACAGTACCAAAGCTACCCATTCTAAAGACTTAAACTTTGCCTGTGATATAAATAGAACCTAATGGAGAGATACGTATGTATCCCAGTGACTATCCCATCTATGGAACAGGCTCCCTATCCATGTGAAGCAGAGTTCCTCCCTAACCCAATTCAAGTGCAACTTAGACAATTGGATGAGAAACTAGAAATTCATCCCTGGTTTGGCACCTATGTCTCTAATGCAAACAGGTAACCTGTAAATGGTTTATCTCCCAGGTCCATGCTTACACATATCAAGGGTATCAAAACTTGTAAGGGATTTGGGATGCATGGCTAAGCTTAAAAAGTCCTTGTGGTCATTAGCCTAATAAACACCTATGAACCTATCATCCTATGAATTGTTTAACTGGCTTTGAGCCTTCTTCACCTTTTGAAGCACTGTTTCAGTTGTCCACCAGCATTTCTTTGGAAATAAATATTTTATTGTATGCCTGATATCTGTCTCAAACATCTGTTTTGTATAGGATAGTGGGTATCTGGACTCTATGCATTCCTTTGTCATACCTATAAGCCTTTGTCATCCCTTGTATTTCTTATTCTGTCCAGTTTAGACAATGCTTCACCATTATTGCATAGAATGTTTTTTTTATTTTTTTCCTGTGCCAGCAATTTATTCATCTGTCCCGTTCATGCAGGAGCATATGGTTAATTGAGTCTATATCAGAACATCAAAGTTTTAAAACTTCGAATGTTCTAATATTGACTCGTTTTATTCGAATGCTAAAAATAGCAAAGCTGCAGAACACCAAATTCTTTCCTAGGGAAAGAATTCGGTTGTCCAGATCTGTGGCTTCACTATTTTCAGCGCTGTGGTGGAGATTTACGGGTCGGGTTCAGGTAAGTGTGCGATTTTGTGGTTGTTAGGATTAGGGCATGGGTTAGGTGAGTTAGGGTTAGGGCATAGGTTAGGTGAATTAGGTTTAGGGGCGGGTTGAGTGAGTTAGGGTTAGGGCGCATGTTAGGTGAGTGTGCGATAGTGACGGACCTTAGGGTTAGGGTTTGGGTTAAGGTAAGTTGATAGATAGTAGTGGATGTATAGTTTAGTGTAGGGTTAGTTGTAGGATTATAAGTGTATGTGTGTGTATTGATGTTTTTTAGGTGAGCTTGTGTTATGTGTATGTGTTTTGGAATAGCAAATTTTTTCCCAAGGAAAAAATTTGCTATTCTGAATGTTCGATATTATGTGGTTTAGATATTTTAGGTTAGATGAAATAGCATTCGCTATTTTCATCTTTCGATAACGTGATATAAACGCAGTTAATTGGTCTTAGTCTTAGTTATGTTATACCGTGGACTGAAAGCTTTGTTTCTACCCATTGGTTTTTCTTCTGTGTGCTGTATCTCAGATGACATATCAGTAGTTTTCATCCTGTGAAAAGAAAGCTATGCCCAACCTCAGTAGAGGAAAGGGTATTATTAATTTAGAAGACTCATTCCCTTCATCACATAGGCCATTAATTTATCTTGGATTGCTGTTGTCACATATGGGCAATTTGTCTCTGAGCTTCCTATCCCATCTGAGGTAATTTCACAACATATTAAAGCACCTTGGGAGAAATTGTGTCAGACCTGTAAGGCCCGGCTGCCCAAAGCTGAGTTCATATTGTCCTTTGCCAGTAGCCTAGATGGACGTTTGTATCTAGTCACACCTATCTTACCACAGCATGGTGGTGCTCTGCCTTTGCATTCCTGTGTAATATATTGGGTGAAAAGCTCAGTCGGTACCTTTGTTCAAGTTGTAGTCTCAGTATTTCACTTTCATCCTTCCTTTTCCCAGCACCTCACTCTACAGTTGCATCCTACTTTATTCCCAAGTTTTAGGTGAAATATTTCTTTCAGCAATACCTCATCCTAGTAGCCATAACATTCATTAGGACTGTTTTACACAGAACATTATTACAAATGCAAGTTGAGGGAATACACAAGCCCTGTTAGCAAAGTTTATCAAGATTTTCAGCAAGGTAGATGGTACAGAAGCTTAGGAAAATAAGAATTAAATTTAGCAAACAGTAACATATGGGTAATGCATGCAGAGTTTTGTGTCCAAAAATGAAGTCATATACAAGGTCAATAGAACTTGGAGGCTCAGTGTGAAATGTAGAGATGAAAAGTCACAAACAAGTAACAGAAATATTTATTTATCTGCAGTTCTGTAAAAGTTCGTAACTTTGTATCTGTGATGATGTCAAAGTCAAAATTACAGGTAGTACAACTGTTTTGTTTACGGACTTCAGGTGTGGAGACATTGAGTAGACAGAGTGCAGTATTATCACAGCATACTGTTTATTGATGAGACGACACCTTACACTACAATATCTGTGAAGATACTTTAGAACAATGCCATAAATTCAGACTCCTGAAAAAAACACCTACAGTAGTACAGACCTACATGGGAAACCTCACTCTGAGAAACGTTATACCTCTGTATTTAACAATGTACTTAACTCAAGAGGTAGGTTAAAAGCTTTGCCTTATGCCTTTATGGTCCAGGACTGCCTTTGTTAACTGTCTCTAAGGAGTATTTATGTTCTGCCAGGGTCGTGTGAGGTTTCTTTGTGCACTCTATTTTCCTTCCACCACAATAAAGGCACATTGATTTGACCAGCTACTCTAAACTGTTCATGTATATATTGAATTTACCCTTTGCCCTATTGATCTAGGTCATGATTGAAAGTGGTCCAAGATAGACCTGGTTATTTGCCCAGTCAACAAATGAATAAATTAGATTAAAATGAATTGAAGTACTTGGATAGGCTTGATAAGCTGATTGGTGATGTCTTCTTTTAGCCAAAGTACACACAGAAAATAAGTTATTTTTGCTGGTTTATGATGCAGTTAGACCTATCAGTGCTTAGAGCACAGCAGTTGTGTCATAGTTTCCAATCAGCATTCTGAATTAAGTCATGGTTCAAATGTAATCAAGAAAGTTACTTCTTAAAGTCTGCAGTTAATCAGAAACTGTTCTACTTAGCTAAATTGACATATTCTACACTCAGTCTGGCTAGTCCATTGGCCTACAAAGAAATCTCTCTAGACAGCCAAGTATGTTAGACAAACATTTCTAAGGAAGATATGTAATAAATGTCAGAAAGAATAAAAATGCATTCTGAGGAAGACAGGAAATAACAGGGACAGGAGAAGTATGTGAAAACCTATCAGCGTCATTTATGTGACAGGAAATACATATAATATGTTAGTATTGAAAGACTGTAATAAAAGGCACTAGAATATACTTTTCCACCAATGCTTCGCAAACAGTATACTGTACCTCTTGTGATGAAAGCCAGGTGCTAGAGCAGAACTGTTTCATGTACACAACAGGCAAAAAATGATGTACAAAATATAATAATCAACATAAACCCTACATCTAAGAATATCAAAATCTACTGTTTCACTGATCTTGGCTAAGGGTTCTTTCTTTACCACTTAAGTGCAATTCTTTAGTGTAGTGTCACTCCAAAAAATATATTAGTCATGTAATATTTTGATAAGGATATGTACTTAAAAATGTTTTTTCCCCTCTTCTGAGATGGGGGGGGGGGGGGGGGTAGAATCCAGCTGGACAGACTGCCAGAAGGTTACAGATGACAACAAGGAATAAAGTCTATATAGATCTCGGCCAAAGTACATTTTTAGCTTTCCAGTCAGCTAGGCTATTCTGAGACCACACATATCTTTTGTCAAGACCTAGCAAGGAAATTGTCTCTGGATATAAACAAAACAGTCTTGGCTGCTGTGGTTAGAATGACATTTACATGTTAGGTGAATGAGAAATGAATTAGATATTTCAATAAATTGCTAGATACTCTATCAGAATACAGTAACTTAGAATATTAAATACTGACACCATTTCACTTTACGTTAGCCACTGGCAAGGGTGGCAGTCCTTATAAGCATCTGGAGACAGAAAGATAATAGTGTGAAGAAAATACAATTCTTTATCCAAAACCGGTGTTATTACAAAATCCTTAATTTAGGCAGGCTGCCAGCTCTATTTTCTTGTCCTCTATTTTAAGGAAAGTTATACAAGAAACCAGGCTTGTAGAAACCATCCATTCCCCTGGCAACTATTACTACACCTAGTATTCTAACAATATGTAATGGTCCACAAGGCCAATGCTGCAGAAAGATCCAGGAGGGTCAATACTGTGTGGTGTTGCTGGTCTGTTGCCATAAGGAGAGCATTAATTACTCTTATGAAGCCAGTCTTGGTGCAATGGTGAGTATAAAAGCCTGACCAAAAGGAGTTTATTAGTCTACTAACTGAAAGCTAGAGCTCTAGTTTCATATGGACAACTGCAGCAATAACTTTCTCCAGAAAAGGGAGGTTAGAAATGGGCAGCAGTTGTCTAAGTTATTCATGTCCACAGGTGTTTTCTTTCAGAGTCAGGATAACAGTAGCCTCCTTCAAGGCTGAAGAAAATATCCCATCCCTTAATGATTACAGCTCAGATGGCTTAGTGGTAGTGGTAAAAGAAACATTAAACCAGAATTTGGTAAATTACTGGACCTAGCATATCAAAACTGGCCATCATTACCTTAACTGAAAGAGATCTCAGAAGTTGTCAGTGAAATACTAGAGGTAATAATGAATTCTTTGAAATCATGAATAGTGAACACAAACCAAGGCATGGTTAGAGGAAAGGATGGAGATACTGCACTACACCTGGGATCAGTAAATTGGATGATGCCAATCTTTCCAGCAAATAATCAAGCAGTAGACTTGTATTATGGCCAAGACAAACTTCTTGTGGTGGTCAGACAGGCTGGGCTACACAGTCTCTCCACTCACAAAAAAAAAAAACACGGCTAGTCCATTGGCCTACAAATAAATCTCTCTAGACAGACTATCTGGCTTTTTAAAGAGATCTCTGCTTGATAGATGGCAGTTGTATGATTGTGAATTTGGTTTTACAGAGTTGCTTTACTACAGAACATAGGGTAAACAATTTAGCACAGTGGTTACAGCACTGTGGTCTGCACAGCAGGAATTCGGAGTATAAATCTTATTATTCCCCATTTGTATACTGTATAACCATAAGCATGTCTTTTAGCTTACCTAAGCTCTTCAGATACCACATAAGATTTTTTTTTTCATCTTTTTTAAACTGTGCAAGTCCTCTAGGTACAAGTGGCTCTTTTCTGGAATGACCCAGGGACACTGCCTGGTAAAGTGGCAAATATAAAGTTACACAGTATGTTACTAGGGTTTGAGGTACCCAATCTCATGACTATAAAATCAAGTTTTTTAAGAGGTCAGAACACTGATCTCTCTCTCTCTCTATGATATTTAAATTTTTTAAACTGACTTTATAACCAAGAATGCATGACTTTGTAAATTAATACTCTATTCCTGTAAGCTTTACTACAACAAGTCATGGATATGTGTGTGTGTGTGTGTGTGTGTGTGTGTGTGTGTGTGTGTGTGTGTGTGTGTGTGTGTGTGTGTGTGTGTGTGCGCGTGTGCATGTATGTGAGCCTATCTGTCTGTAGAGGCACAATCCAGTTTGATTTGTTTCTTTGAATGGGTTAGCAATAAGATGGACAGACAGAACATGGTATTTGTTATATATAGTGGAACTTCAACAAAGTCTTTGACATTGCTGAAGATAAAATTATTAGGAAAAAAAAATTACAAAGACATGACACCCATAGTTGTGAGGAGGATAGTTAACTAGATGAATGATCTGGTAGAAAAAGGGATTGCAGTGACAGTTACCAACTATACACACTTTTTCATGGGACAGGTTGAGACAGAATGCTTTTCCCTAGGCTATTACTTCAGTGCCAGTGATATACTGTATTCCAGGTTCACTGATGCCCTATTTTTATCTCTCAAGAACATGAAGATGACTTCTTAATATTTTTTAGCAGATTGCAAACTGAAGTCTTTGGAATTTTTTTCACACACTATTTGTAGGTGTTATATTACCTATTTGAAAGTGACACTGTATATGGAAAGTGGTGTCCTTAAAGATCAGTTTGCGTAGGAAAGCCACTTCTGCAGACACGTTTTTTGCATGCCACCAGTTCTCATCCTGGATATTTAATCTTGTATCAACTGGTAGCATAGAAGGACTACAGACCAGGTGACCTGAGTTTAAATGGTATCTCAGGTGCTTGAAAGCACAGACAAAGAGGACGGGCATGCCCATCATAGAAAAAGGTAGGCATGTGTTCAAGGGCACAGGTGCAATTTTTGAGTTCCCAGGAAGAGACCAGGGGAAACAACCATATATGTTCATCCTATGGGTGGCTGGGGATATCAAGCTAATGCCAGTGCTTTGCAAAACTGAGGGGTGAAGCAGCATTGATGTCCACTGCATACTCTACCCATGGCTGTCAGTAGGTGGGTGCACAGGGGTGAGGCTAAAAGAAAAAAAATCTGGAAATACCTCCAGTGGCTTCTAAATGATGTTTTGCATTGGTTGATCATCACTGCCAGTGATAGAAGAATAAATATGTTGATTGGCTGAGTAGGGGCTGAGATAAGGAGCCATTGGGGGAATGTGGAACCAATAAAGATAAATAAGGATAGGGTTTTTAGTTTGATAAAAAACAGCAGTTCTTCAAACCTTGGATTGTTGGTTATAAAATGCTGGGATATTCTTAGTGGGAGGGTTGTTCAGAGCTGTACATGCCATGTAGAACATTCATTTTTATTATGGGGCAAATGAGGGAAAAGTAAAAGTAAAAGGTATAAGGATGGCTTGGGAGTTGGATGAGAACCTGTAAGGGATGAGATGGAAGAGGTCAAAACGTTTTGTGATAAGTGTGCTGATTTAAGGACAACACATTTTCTATGCAAGAGGTCCAGATTATTTCTGTTTGAATCCAAACCATCTAAAGCTAAGAATAAGAAATTAAACTTATTTTGTGTTTGAGCGTTACTTATTCATCTGTATTTTACTGTTTTACTGCATTAATTTGTACCCTTTTGACTATTTTTACTGTTGTGCCTGTTTATTACCTGCACTTGTTTTGCACGGAAATATTGCTTGGTTACCATAGATTAGATCCAGGCTTGCTGAATCTAGCCTGTTTTTCAAACACTTGAACTCAAATACAGACATAGTACATTAAGATGGGCTCCCCTGCACCCTTGTGGCAGAAGAGTGTGGATATAACTATGTGCTGCTGCAGATTAATGGAAGAAAGATCAATGTGTGATTTGTTATTGCCAGACTAGTTCAAAACTGTTTATTTTCACCTGTAGATAAACCTCATGTTTGTGTGTTTTTTTGGCTTAATTAACCAGAGCTGCTCTGCATTTGGTGTCCTTTGCCAGAGGTCCAGAGTATTTCTGCTTGAATCCAAACCATCCAAACCTAGGAACAAGGAATTAATTATTTTGAGTTTGATCTGCATTTTTTCATCTGTAATTTACCATTTTACTGCATTAATTTGTGCCTTTTTTACTGTTTTTACTGTTTGTGCCTGGTTATTACCTGCATTTGTTTGCACTGAAATATTGCTTAGTGAGCATAGACTAGATCCAGACTTGCTGAATCTAGCCTTTTTTCATACACTTGAACTTAAATCTAGCCATATTACATTAAAAAGGGCTCTCCTGCACCCTTGTGGCAGAAGAGTGTGGATATAACCATGTCTGAGCTGGTGATTGTTGGAGGAAGGATCACCGTGTGATTCCCTATTAGCAGAATAGTTTAAAATTGTTTAATTTTGACTGTATAAAAGCTTCACATTTATGCGTAGCTACACATTGCACAATGAGGGTTAGCGGTGCCTTGTATAGACACAAATGCATAGAAACTATTTTTCCTTAGGCACCAGTCAGTGAAACCCTCCCAGGCTCCCTGCTGCTCTGCGGGCAGCGCAGCTGAGCACTTCTGTACTGCAAGCAACTCAGTTGAGCACTGAGCAGTATCTCCCCACTTTCCATTCCTGTTCCTCTATAGAATGTCCCCTTGTTAATCGTAGAGCAGTAGCTGATCTAATTTACTCTCAGAAATTAGTAGTTAAGAATGACCTGCTACTATGGATAGTCAGTTTCCCAACATTTCTGCAGCCAGCCAGATTGACATGGGCATCCTGAAGCAATGTAGCAATTGGCTCATGTATATTGACAACCACTTGCTCCAAAAGCAAACAAATACAGTATGTGAGAGATGTAACTGTACCAGAACTAGTCCTCTAAGATAACAATAAACAAGACATCAAACATGTTGTCAGCACACATACCTCTCCACTCACACAAGATAAGGTCAGGACACATAAACCCACATACGGGGAGGTACTCACTAAGAGCCTGCCAAAAGACCAGATGCCTCCAAAGCACAAACCATCTACAAGTACTGGTACACAAACAGAATCCACCACTACACATAACAACACACATATCAGTGTTTCAACAATTAAACCCCTAAGGCAAAACATCTCAAAATCTAATGTCATAGTTGCAAGTGACTCAGTAGTGAGACACACAGATATTCCTCTCACCAGGTTGGACAAGGAGAAAGACACGATCAGCTGCCTGTCAGGTGCCAGGATCCATCAATTCATGCACGTACTCAAGTCATTCAGCAACAATTACTGTTATGACTCTGTTATAGTACATGTTAGAGTGAATGACTTCTGATATACCTCTCTAGACTATATGAAGAGAGACATGACTGAACTCTCAGATTATGTATAGCTTCATAGGTTGGTATGTCTCTAGCCCTAAACAGCACTCTACCTTCACCTAGGATGAAGCCACAATACAAACAACATATGATTGATTTCAATAATTGGCTTAGCTTCTGGTGTCGCTCCAGGGGGATTCAGTATCTGACAGCCTGAGAAGACATGGTCAACAGACTGCACTGCTTTGCCACAGTTGGTCTTCACCTGTCTACTCAAGGCTTTCAGATACTGGCAAAGATGCTTGCCTCCCCCATAGTGAATTTTTTAGGCAGTGTCAAAACAACAAAACTTCTGATGTAAAGAAATCCACTAGAGACAAATTCAAGGTCATGCTGCTTAATGCTAGGAGCCTAAATAGTAAACTGCACTCCCTGGAAGCACTCCTCACCTTGAAGATGCTAACATCTGTGCAGTCCCTGAGACTTGGTTTAAGGCTGCAGAGAGCACCCCAGCTGTACAAGGCTACAATGCCTTTCACAAGTTCAGACTTCAGAACGAGTGTGAAAGAACCTAAGGTGGAGGTGTATCCATCTTCATTAAATCCAAATGCACCTTGATACTGGTTAAACAATATGATTCTCTTGAGCTACTGCAGGTCCAAATAACTATAGAAAAAATGCCCTACCACATCATCGCTAACTACAGGTCCCCCATCATGAACAAAAAGAAGTACACCGCCTATCTGGACTTCCTAGAGTCACTCAGTATACAGCAAAACACCTTATTCATGGGAGATTTCAACTATCCTTCCATTGATTGGATGCCTTTTATGAGCACAAACATGATCACTCTGAGGTTCCTGGATTTTGTTGATTCAAACGCACTGCAACAGTTCATCTACACCCCCACAAGGGGCTCAAAAGTCATAGACCTAGTGCTCATCAAACTTGGGGGGGGGGTCACTGCACTACCACCTGTGTGTTGCCCTCTCTGGTAAGGTCAGACCATAGCTCAGTCTCATTTGAAGTAAAGATCAGACCTGATGCCCCCACAGGAGACTGAACAATTTCTCCAAAGCAAGCTATAGCCCACTAAGCGATGGTATAAAACGTTTCAAATACCCTGATAACACAGTCAACAATGACTCCTATGCAGAAGAGTACAAAAATGCCCTATATAGCCACTTAAGCAAATGCATTGCCTCAGCTGTACCTGACAGGACTAAATCTGGGTCCTCCCAAAAAAACAAGCCACCCTAGTGGACTGTAAGTATAAATGAGTTATATAATAAAAGAAAGAAACTGATATCTAAGAACAAGAGAGAACTTACTCAACAGAGGAAGAATACCCTCCCTACCCTGAACACCCTCCCTACCCTGAACAAGCATATCAGATATCTTGCAAAGTCCTCTAAGGCTAGATATGAAACTAAATTATTATCCCTAGCTAAAGACAACCATAAGGCATTCTTTAGTTACGTCAGAAACCTAAAAGAGAATGCCCAGCTGTGTGCCAAACTTATAGTGTATAGTACCCCTCACACTGAACCTGAGGAAATTGTCAACCTTCTAGCTGACAGATTTGGCAATAACTCCACCACCCTATCCCCACCACCCATACCCTCAAAGCATTCCTGACACCAGCCCACTACTGAGGTTCTCCAAAGAACAGGTCATACATGCACTCTCCAAGGCCAAAAACATGTCCTCTATGGGACCAGATAACATTCCAGGTTGCTTACTAAACAATCTAAAACAAGACCTAGTTGAAGCACTTGGCAATCTTTTTAACCATAGCCTGAGCACTGGCTTCATTTCAGCAGAGTGGAAAACAGCAACAGTAACCCCCTTGCACAAAGTGGGTCCATCAACCAATGCAGGAAACTATTGACCTTTAAGCCTAACCAGCCTTATCTGCAAGGTCATAGAAAGAATCATGACATACCTTATCAACAAGGACAAATGTGACCTTCAAACTCTTGACCCGACACAGTTTGGTTTCGTCAAGGGTAGAGCTTGCTTATTAAACCTGGTGGACTTATTTGAGAATGTCACCAAAGCCCTGGATGAGGAAAAAGCAGTACATACCACCTATCTTGATTTAGTCAATGATTTTGACACAATCCCCTACTCAAGGATCATTGAGAAACTGTTCCATCTGGGGATTAACCCGTACGTCACTATATGAGTAGCCAACTGGCTCACAGACAGAACACAAACTGTCAAAGTTGGGGAGTCCACCTCCACCAGTAGACCAGTTACCATTGGGGTACAACAAGGATCTGTGTTAGTCCTCTACTGTTTGGAATATATTTCTCTGAAGTCCACGTGAAAGTAGATGGACTGTGACTTACCATGTTTGCAGATGACTGCAAACTGGGCGCAATGACTGAGTCCCCCAATGATGTAAACATATTACAGAAGGTGCTGACACAGACAAATGATTGATGCAAAAGTCACAGACTAAAACTAAATGCAAAAAATGCCTCATTATCCTCTTTGGCAAAGAAGAATCCCTGCTAATTATGATATAGATAACACCCCTCTTAGCTCAAACCCAGTGGTGCAAGACTTGGGAACACTGGTTGATAGCAATCTAAACTTCGATCACCATGTGTCCATAGTAATATGGAAAACCTTCTACATTGTGCATCAGATAAATTGGGGCATCGCATCAAAGACTAAGGAGCCTATAACTCTGCTGTACTTGACCCTTATCAGACCACTAATCAAGTACAATTCTCCCTTCTGTATGTACATCATCATCCAGCTGCAGCAACTGGAGACACCACAGAAGCCTCCAAATTGTGACTTATATGAAAAGACTGAAAGCCCTGTCATTGTACTCTGTATCATACAGGTTGCTTAGAGGCGACCTGTTCCTGGCCTACTGAGCAGTCTCTGAATCTGACCTAATGGAAATGCTGCACATCCACAAATCAAATTGGACAAGAGTCAGTCATTGCAGGGATCTCAACCTAGCCTGTGACATTAACAGAACATATTGGAAAGGCAGATATATCTCCCAGACATTGCCACTCCTCTGGAATAAGCTCCCACTTCACGGGAATCAGAAATCCTCAATGACCTTATTTAAACACAACTTTGAGAATTAGAAGGGTGACCATAAATTCACCCAGAGTGTGGCACCTATGTCCCTCATGGATAGGGGTAGTCGGTGCTGATCATAGAATCACTCTCCTAACTATGACCATCCACCTATGGACAATTATGGTTCACAGGTTTTTACACGGCTAGACCTGTAAAGGTCCTAGGACCATTAGCCTAGTAACCTCCTATGAACCTTTGAACCTATGAACAGGTATAATTTGCTGTAAAAACATTAATTAAGTAAACTGGTGGCAGAGTTCTGTACCATATCTAAGCAATCAAGTTCAGTGTTTGGTAATTCTGGGTAAAGGGCATTACAGTAATCCATTCTGGATGGGCTTGAAGCAAATGGAATCATTAATAATCTGAACTAAAATATAAATATAATGAAAATGCAATTAGTAAGACATTAATCATCTGTATTCATCTCACACTACTGAACAACACATCTAAATGATAAGTCTTAAATGCCAATATGAAATTAGCCATTATATGCCAATATGGTAGGGATGTTGGTATATGTATGTGTATAGTGGGTTTATGTGACTATGAGGAATATGAGACTATGTGTGACTGAGGTGCCCTATCATGTGTCTTGGAAACTTGGGTTTATATTTTTGACTACATCTGCATATGTAGGTATTTACTAACAAGATCTATATGCATTTCTCACAGATAGATTTTGTGCTAGTTAAAATTAATGGATTAGCAGTATACATGAGTCAAGTTGCTAAACTGCATCAGGATGTCTAGTGAAATAAATCTATCCAAGAAAACAGAGTTTGCAGTCTGTGACTGGACATGGAGGTAGGCAGTGGTAGTAAAGTATTCAACAATTAGACATGGCTGATACAGTTTATTGCCACTTTAACAATGAGAACATACCCTTACAATACACTGTCAGTGCTGCAGTCATATCAGGCATCGTAAACAATTCATCTGACACAAATATTTCCCATTGAACAAACTGCTACCAAAGAGATTCATTTTATTAGCATTACTCTTGTGACAGTTTTGTGGATTGTTTCTATATAATCTGTTTATTTCATCGATTTTGTGATATTTTACAGTTCCTTTGTACATTATACACAGCTGTATAGGAATAACTCTGTGTATTTTTGTCTACCTCAGTGTAAGATTGTATGTTATGTATTAACTTTATTTTGGGTATTTTTTTGCTCAGTGTACTTTGTGCCTATCTTCTCTGCTGTGAATCAGTGTTACTGCCTGTGGGCCCAGGACACGGCTGAAAATGATCACTGGGTCAGTTCATTCACCCAGTTAACAAACTCAAACAAATAGCAAGTAAGTAAATAAGTAAATAAATAAATAAAATCACAGAACCTTTCATGCGAGCACCTGCAGTATGCACAGTAGACAAATTATGGGGCAGTAAATGACCAACAGGTAGACACCAGATAAATACTTAGCCAATGATTAGGCAACTGTAGTTACTAAAATGGGATTTGATTAATAAATCATCAAACATACAACAATTTTATTTATTTATTTGCTTTTGTTGACCAGGAAAGTCTACTTGGCTGAAATGAGCCCATTTTCAGTGAAGGCTTGTAGAGAAAAGCTCCACAAACAAAGTACAAGATAATACACATTAGTTAAACAAGGATTTACAAAGAGTGAAAACATATTATGTGGCTAAAAAGTTATGAAACATTTTTTTGACTCATGGCAAAGTAAAATAGTGAAAAAGAAAAGAATTGAGCAGACAAGGCATACAAACTATACAGTTATAATTTTACAATTAACCTTATGTCAGGTGCAGATAAATGAGCTAGAAGGTGTTTTTCAAGGGTGCCGCTTAAGTTGGGAGAATACTGATGAGTGTAGGGACTGATGGAGTCAAACAGGTATTTGCAAGCATGAAGCAGTATGAGCACAACGCAACTGCCATTACTGGAGTGCTAAAATGGGGTTTGGTTAGTAAAGCAATGAATAAAACAATAAGCAATAAACACTCAATGCAGGTTCAAGTACTAATATATTGGTCAAAGGGATAATGAACAATATCAAAAATGCGCTGACTTCACACTTAACTACGCAGTCAATCATTATAGTGCAATGAAACTGTAGTTAATGAGACAAATGAAAATACAGTGATATTTACATTACCTGCAACAAGGATGGAAAGTTGTCTTAATACAGCGACATTTACATTACCTGCAACAAGGATGGAAAGTTGCCTTAATACAGTGACATTTACATTACCAGCAACAAGGATGGAAAGTTGCCTTAATACAGCGACATTTACATTACCTGCAACAAGGATGGAAAGTTGCCTTAATACAGTGACATTTACATTACCAGCAACAAGGATGGAAAGTTGCCTTAATACAGTGACATTTACATTACCTGCAACAAGGATGAAAATTTGCCTTAATACAGTGACATTTACATTACCTGCAACAAGGATGGAAAGTGGCCTTCATACAGTGACATTTACATTGCCTGCAACAATGATGGAAAGTTGTCTTAATACAGTGACATTTACATTACCTGCAGCAAGGATGGAACGTTGCCTTAATACAGCGACATTCACATTATCTGCAACAAGGATGGAAAGTTGCCTTAATACAGTGACATTTACATTACCTGCAACAAGGATGGAGCATTGTCTTAATACAGTGACATTTACATTACCTGCAGCAAGGATGGAACGTTGCCTTAATACAGTGACATTCACATTACCTGCAACAAGGATGGAAAGTTGCCTTAATACAGCAGCATTTACATTACCTGCAACAAGGATGGAAAGTTGCCTTAATACAGTGTCAGTTACATTACCTGCAATAAGGATGGAAAGTTGCCTTAATACAGCAACATTTACATTACCTGCAACAAGGATGGAAAGTTGTCTTAATACAGTGACATTTGCATTACCTGCAACAAGGATGGAAAGTTGCCTTAATACAGCGACATTTACATTACCTGCAACAAGGATGGAAAGTTGCCTTAATACAGTGACATTTACATTACCTGCAACAAGGATGGAAAGTGGCCTTCATACAGTGACATTTACATTACCTGCAACAAGCATGGAAAGTGTCCTTATCTGTTGCAGGCTAGGCTCCTGTGCTGTCTAAGAAGTCCAGTGGGAGATGCATGCCACACAAAATTGTTAACTGAGTAAATCATATTTGGCCTCTTCTCAGATTACAAACAATGCATACATATAATAATTCAGTAATGGATAATAGTCTCAAGAGCTTAAGGGTTAATAAATGAACTTTACTTAAATGATAAAGAAAATACTATAAACACAGATTTTAAGTTATTATTTCTTAACTGGGTTAGGGGTCTTGTCCATGTACTCTTTTTAGCAATGACCAGGAACCAAAAAGGCAAGGGTAGAGACTATATATCTGTATCTATGCCTATATATCTATCTATGCACATGCACATGCATGCACACATAGACAGACAGACACACACACACACACACACACACACACACACACACACACACACACACACACACACACACACACACACACACACATACACACACACACACACACACACACAGACACACACATGCGCGCTTGCATGCTCACACTTATTGTATTTTAGATATAGAATTTATATAAGGGGTTGTGGATGGATGGATGGATGGATGGATGGATGGATGGATGGATGGATGGAAAGCTAAACATTTAAGGGCAATTTCATGCCACCAACATGTTTTGGAAGGGTAGGAAATTGGAGTACTTAGTGAAGACCCACACAGATGCAAACAAATCAAATAAACCCCACACAGTGAATGGCTATTGAGGCTAAAGCAAGACCCTGGAGCTGTGAGGCAAAGATATTATGAGTGACCCACCATACTGCCATTATCCTATTTCCTAAGCACTTCCTATTTCATGGCTCATCTGTTACTTCAATTGGTTTAGTGCTTTGCAGCAATAATTTCCATGCTGCTTGATCTAGCAAATATTTGAGTTAGTCTTTACTCCTACTGGCATGCATTTTGATTGCTTTCAGTGGGATGGAAGAGAGGCAAGGCTACTAATACCTTGCACTGCTCTTCTTGGGCCAAAAGCCTGCAGTTGAATGGTAGTGAGTTGTAGGAGCCACTGATGCAAGTTTCCAAAGAAGGTAATCTGAGATTTCTTAACCTGCACTGAGGAGTCTGATTGTCATAGAAATGCCTTACAGATCAGATTTATTTATTATTTATTTAACATTTGTTTTTGTTTATCAGGAAAGTCCAACTTGGAACAAAACCAATTTTCAGTGGAGGCCCAGGGAGAAACACTCCAGAAACATGTGTTTGTAATGTGGGAGGAAACCCACACAACTGCATGGAAGACATACAGGCTCCACACAGAAGGCACTCCAGATGAGAATTGAACCAGAGAACCTCTTGCTGTGAGGTGACAATGCTATCACTGCGCCATCAAATAAACACCTCTGTCAAGTCTCGAACCTGGGCGACTCTTAACTATAAAACAGTGCACACCATGCTACACAAGTTTTATCTTTTGTTTTTTGATGCAGCTTATTGTGGTCTATCACCCTGTCCAGGGTTAGCTTTTTTTCCTCCTTTGTGCCCACTGTGTGGAAGAATTTGCTTGGGCTTCTGTTTGACCCTAAACTGGATTTTGAGAATAATTGTACAATGAATGAATAAATGAGTGAATGTGTACTGCTTCTTGTGTAGACAAGGGAAATAAACTGATTGGAATTATTATGTTTTATGTGTGTGTCCATTAAGTTCAGTGCAGCTGACAGATATTCTCCTGCTGATGGGACCTAAATTAGGCCATGGCATACCCATTAAAATCTACTGTCATATCATAATCACTCTGTTAGCAAGTTTAAACTTAAAGATGGTACTAGCTCATTAAATCTTTATGTAGAATTACACATTTTTCTCCTACAGTGCTTAGTAAATGATGCAACCATTGATGGGGATCATGCCCACAATTTCTCCAAAACAAGCAGCTGTATTCATTACATTCTGCAACCATGAGATAAACACAATCTATTGTTTATTCTTTTTTTATTTATTTGCTGTTTGGGAGCATGAATTTCACAAGGGATTGAAACACAAGAACAATTAAAACAAATATGTAAAGCTTATATACAGCATGTAAATGAATGCCTTAAAAGAAATTATAAAAATGGGTAGAGGAGGACTTGGCTTTTAAAGTGTGTTGATGACATTGAAGTCTGAAAAATATATCTTCCAACTCATCATCTTGTTCTTCTTCACCATTTCAGAGCTATTGTCCATCATATTATTACGTGTAGTATTTACTGCAATGGTAACAATTACAAGCCCAAAGGTATAATCTCCTTACCGTTTTCCATTCATTACTATCTGTACTGGTTCTACAGCTCTGCATATGAGTCAGGAAATAATATAATGAATAACTTGCTTGTTTGCATAGCCAATTCACCTTGTTTTGCACACGCAATATATTAATTTATTAGTTCATTGAACGTACAAGGGAAAAAGTCTCAAGGTATTTTAAATACACAGGAAGCCACTTTATAGCTAATTCACAGAACTATTCAGGGATAGTTTGAAATACTGAACAGACTACCAAAGTTTGTTTCCAGAACTGATAGCAGCTTTTCATAGTGTAGTTTGAAATTTATAAAACAAGATGCAATATCAGTAGAAAATGCTTTCATTTATAGTCAACCATATTTAACAATTGTTCATAATTTAAAAATGTCAGACCTTATAGAGTAAACAAATCTTCTGAAATTTTTATCTCTTTTATTTGTAAATGTGATTCATGTGACCCACATTTGATAGGCTTGCTGAAATTATTTAAATCAAAATGAATTTTGCACCAGATTGTCAGAAGTAGACTTTTAATATCAAGGACACTACGTCCAAACTAAAAGGAGAGTTTTGAGTCAGCAGATAGCCTCTTTACCAACTATGTTGCACTAGACTTCTAGCAGATCTTGTACTTGCAGCAACATTGTTACGAACATAACAGCAACTCTGTGGCAGTTTTTGCACCATACATGGTTAAAGTTTCCTGTCTGCCAAGTGCAAATATGAAGGGCTAGATTCAGAAAATGCCTTTGCCTACAGTAAGCCCTAACACAGGCTGCTACCATTGGTGATGACCCTTTCTGATTCAGAGAGAAGCCCACAGCAGTGATCCTACTTAGTCTTTAGGATCAATGCAGTTTGCTGTCAATAGCTGTTGTTTGCTAATGAGGCATTCTGGGGAGCAGTCTATGTTAATTAGCCATGTGCTTTCCCTCCATAAATGCCTCCAGGAAGGCATTCACACAGAATTTTGTCACTGTGCAAGTTAACTTGGACAGATGAGTTAACTCATCCATACATTCATTTTTCACTCGATACTTTAAATCGGTAAAATCATGTTAGGGGCAAGTTCCAGAAAATTTATCAGACAGGTATTGGGGGAGGGGTGTGTGTGTACATATGTGTGTGTGTGTGTGTGTGTGTGTGTGTGTGTGTGTGTGTGTTTGTGTGTGAGACTGTGTGTCTGCTTGAATGGTTATAGTATGGGGATTAGTTACGGGATAAGTTGGGTAAGTGTGTATATGCATGTGTGTGTGTGTGTGTGTGTGTGTGTGTGTGTGTGTGTGTGTGTGTGTGTGTGTGTGTGTGCACGCGTGTGTGTGTTTGTGTGTGTGAGGGTGCTGTCATACCTCTAAACCCCACTAGATTAACAAGTAAATGCTACAATACTGGTGGATAGGGAACACTAGACACCAGAGTAAATGTAAATAGTAGTATAAACTCACTTAAAAAGTTTATAGAATAACAGTTTTGCAACAGGAAAGATGTATGTGGAACATGTGAGACTAAGGATACTATCTAAATTTTACCTTATAGCTACTTAAAAAGTTAATAGCACATCAGTTTTGCATCAGGAAAGGTGTATGTGTGTGTGTGTGTGTGTGGGGGGGGGGGGCACTTGACACAAGGAACACTCTAAATTTTATCCTAAAGTCACTTAACAAGTAAATAGAACAACAGTTTTGCAACATGAAGAATATATCAGTGGGGGTGGGGGAGGGGGAATGCTAGGCACTTTGGATACTGTTTAAATATTAACTTACAGTCACATGAAAAGTTAAAAGAACAACAATGTTGTAGTACAAAAGGTATAACAGAGGACACTAGACACCAGGGATATTATTTAACTCGTACATTAAAGTAACTTAAAAAGTTATTAGAACAACAGTTTTGTAAAGTTAAATAAATGTAGGTGGGATAGTGTTTAAGTATTACTTTGTGTAACTTAAAAAAATTAAAGAACAAGACAGATAACCTATATCCCAAGCACAGAAAGCAGCACTTTAGTCCTCTGGAATAACACTAGACACCACTAGTCATTAAAAAATATAAGGAGAAAAAAGCTTTGAATCCTGTACTTTTGGTATAGGGAGCAGTGCTTTAGCAAAACAGAGCTTTAGTTGTCTGCACTAACGCCTGACAGCAGGGTGAAATATTACCCTAAGTCACCTTAAAAATTGCGAAAAGGGAGAAAAACGTCAAACCCTATAACTTGGGTATAGAAAGTAACTCCTTAAATATGCAAAGTTTTTGCCCATAACACCAGCTGAGAACTTCATGGAGGATTTGCTCTTGCACCCTAATGCATTTTCTGAACAGCAAGAGGTATGAAACTCTAATGTTTAGCATTATTGACTGACTGTAATGGTGCATGAATTCCAAGGGGAAGAACAGGTAGGTATAAGAGGTAAAATCAAGAGCATTCTGCCAAATCAGGGACACTTGAGGGGAATGAGAGGGTGTTGGTGTCAGAGGCTGACATACTCTAAATGGCCACACTGAAGACTTCTGGACAAAGCCACTTGGAAAACTAGATGAACTCAATGAGACATTTTACATATTTGTTTGTTTGTGTCTTTCAGCTTTTCCCGGTTAGGGGTTGCCACAGTGGACCTCCGGTCTGCTAATGATTGGTAGTGGATTTTTACGTACCGGGTTACTAGCCCTGACGCACAACCTTCAAAGAAGGCACGCCCCATTCACGTATGCCTCCACACAGAAGATGCTCTAGCTGAGAATCGAACGGGACAACGTCTTGCTATGAGGCGACAACGCTACCGCAGCACCACCACCGCAGTGAGACATTTTACATATAATCCTGACTAACTTAATACAGCTACACGTCATCATGATGCATTTTCTGAACACAAAAAAATTAAACTCTAATGTTTGGTATTATTGACAGACTGTAATGATCTGTGATTTACAAAGGGCAAGGAAGCAATAACATGCCACATTAGGAAATTTTTTTAAACTAAGGGACGTACAGTAGTGTGTGGGTGTGTGTGTGTGTGTGTGTGTGTGTGTGTGTGTGTGTGTGTGTGTGTGTGTGTGTGTGAGAATTAACTCATTCCCTCCAACAGTCATCTTCTGAGTCAGCACACCAAATCACGCCTGAGCCTTTAAATAAAATGAAGTTACTGACAAATGTTCATATCCCTAGAACCATAAGTGTTACTAGAAAAATGTAAAGTGTAAAATGTTCAGTACAGAGTAACTATTACAATTATTGCATTCATTCAGTTTTAGGTATTAATGTGGATTGTATAATCTACAGTAACCATAATAAGTATGAATTATATAATTTTGCATAAACAGTTTATAGTATCTCAGTAACTAGCTAGCAACACATATACTGCCAACAGCACTTTATCCATCCAGCTGTGAGGGTGAGGACTTCTGTCTGTGTCATTTGATTGTGAAAATATTTAGAGAAATATAAAAATGATTATGATACAAAAAATGGCATAAAATAATATTTAATAGCTCTTGATTTGCACTAGACAGAGGTCAAATATCAATGCAGTTTTGTCTATCATTATGTAAGCTTGGTTTTAGAAATATTAATGCAAATATAAACAAGCAGAATATGACACATAGAGACATCAGTAAGTTGTGACTGCAGAAACACATGCAGATGTCACTAAGCTTTAATGAGTTAATGAGGGAGATGCCTGTGCCTAAGGGATGGATGGGCCACCAGAGGTGATTATTATAGAAAAGTACTAATAAGCACCAGCAGTAATACCATTTTAGAGTCATGCAAGTTTGTGACTAATAGGTCTCTGAATCACATTTTATGCAATTGCAGAAACAATTCCTTTTGGCTGTAGCTCTTAATACCTGCAGTGGGTTTCTTTGTGGCTCACAGGGAAAAACCAAACAAGACTTCCGCAACACAGACATTAATGAGTTCTTCATCACAAAAAAAAAAAAAAAAAAATCAAAACTCATAAGAATGCCTTACTGACATCAAAAATGTCTGTCCAGTGTGGTACTTGTACTTTTTACTGGTTGTATAGAGCTGTATGCCATTGATATGGGACACAGTAAACATTTATTCAAGAATCACTTTAACAGCCTGTAAGTCCCATAAGGACTGCAGAGTTTTTATTGTATTTTACTTTTTGTAGTAACACACTGAAAAAACACATTTTTGTTTGCTCCATGATTTGAACTGATGTTTTGTATTGATTATTCATCTTTGGGTATGGGAAGGCAGTATTCAGTCAATTACCAGCATTTAATACCCATTAGATTTTTGAGATTAGGAATTTACAAATACTCATGGCATAAAAGATTTTTTTGTAGCGTTTTAATAAGTTAATACATCTGGCTTAATTATACTGAAAACAAAGCAGTCTAGCACACAACACCATGGCTTAAGTTTCTTGGGTTCAGCCTTCTATTACCTCAAGAACACTAAAGTCCAGATTCTAAAATACTTTATACTTGGGACAGCATGCTACCTCAAGTACATACACTATTACTGATTCCACAAAATATGCCCCGTAAGTTCCCAAGTCAAGTAAACAAATGCGTACTCCTGGAATACATTTCAAAATAGGATTCAAGCTTGCATTGTGATGGGGTTTAAAAGTTTTTCTCTGCTGTTGAACATCAATGGATAACTTCTGAGTAACAGTGTGACCCATTTTATTCAGTGGATGATTTTGGAGTACAAACAGCACCACCTTTATGCCTGTATTTCCCGTCTGCATGTATAGGTGGACCTCTAATGCATGCTGAAGGAAACTGTGGTGGATTGGCTAAGGACTATGTGGATGTTGGTAGAATACTTAACATTGAAAGTGTGATAAGAGACCTTCGGACACAGGTGGACAGTAGTCTCTCCTTTGAAATCACATTGCCACAGTGGTCAGGAAATGCTTCTATGTGGCACACCTCATCACAAAAGGTTTCTCATCCAGAAAAAAAGAGGTCATTGTTCCCCTCTACTCATCACTCATTAGACCCATTATAGAGTACAACACCCCTTTTGGTATGTACCTCACAAGACATCTACAACTGGAAAGACAGCAGAAATACCTCACAAAGAGGATTACTGGCCTCAACAGATGCCTTACGCAGACTGTCTCAAAAAACTCCATCTTTACTCCATTGCATATCGCTTACTCAGAGGCGATCTCTGCCTAACATACAATTCTATGTCAAACCCAGAGCTGTTGGACGCTCCACTTAAAGAAATCCCAATCACTCTGAGTTACATGCTCTAGGGACCTAAACCTTGTCACCACAATAAACAGAACATGCTGGAGGGATAGATTCCTGTCCCAGAGACTTCCCACACTCTGGAACAAACTACCTATCTATATCAAAAAAAGCTCCTCATTTGCACTCTTCAAGAAAAATCTTGATAACTGGATGGGAAATAGGAAATTCACCCCGGGGATCACTTCTGTGGCTCTGCTTGACAGGGGCACAGGAAAATAATTTTCTTGGGTGGCAAAAGCCAGAGTACCTTTTTGGCTAGGCTTATATAGGCCCTAGGGCCAATAGCCTAGTACCTACCTATGAACCTATGAACCTATGTGCAGTCATTGATTTCAGCAGTCACTCACTCCAGATACTAAGAACAATTGAAATTAGCAAGTTTGTTGACTGCTACATTACCACAGTCCCACAATATGACCATAACCTGTAGGACAGAATTTAAAATGTCATGCTTGCATGCTAATGTCTAACATACAGGTAGATGAGGGGATGGTTGATGTTGGGGAGCTTCAATAGCTGCACCATGGATTTAGGTATATTTGAGGTATGCCAAGAATAGGTACAGAGATTCAATGGCATAGCATATTTCTAAGTCTTATTGTCTCCCTCTGGCACTGTGCATACTCCACTCGGCTGTGGCATTGGTATAGTGTCAAGTTTAAGTTGGTTTACTTTTCCTCCAGTGTGACATCACAGTGAGGGAACACAGCTGGAATTTCACTGTTGGCTAGTATTGCTTGATGGCTAAGGCTATCTATAATGCTGCCTACAATTGTTTATGAGTATGAGACATGTATCCCATCTTGAACCTTATAAGTGAAATGCGCAGAGTACAAGTCAGTCACCTTCAAACTGGCACTAACACCAGAACTCATAAAGGACAAAGACAGACTAAAACACTTTACTAAGGTAAACTACACCTTCCTAGGAAAAGGTATAAATGCATTCTATGCCCCAGCCCCCACTGAAAGTGATAACTACACCAGAGTTTACATTAAAGCCCCATACAATCACTTGTATAAGTGTATGGACTCTTGTTCCAGAGAGAATTAAAGCCAGAGCCCCAAGTAAAAACAAGCTGCCCCGGTGGACATCCAACATCAACAAACTTTACAATAAATACAAAAAGTTTCTATCTATGAAAACTAAGGCGAGGTCCCAACAATGGAAAAGCACCCTCCTCAGCCGCAACAGGCAACTAAGACAACAAGTCAAATCCTTTAATGGTAACTTTGAGAAAAACTTGGCAATCACAGCCAAGGATAACCATAAGGCCTTTTACAGCTAAGTACATATCCTAAAAGGTAGAACCCAAGCATACGCCGAACTAGTGACTAACAGTATCACACACACCAATGCCACAGATATAGCAAACCTGCTGGTGGACAGATTTGGTGAAAATTTCACTCCCTCATCCCCTCCAAACTTATCACAAGCCTTACCCCAAACTCCCCCACCCTACATATCCAAAGAGCAAGTCATAAAACAAATTCTAAACAAAATACCTGAATTCCAAGCAGCCCTGTCACTATACTCCCCAGACATAGCAATACTTACTGAAACTTGGCTAAAGAACCACAATAAAGACAAAGAATTCTTGTCCCAAGGATATCATTTTCATAGAGCTGATAGAATACATAAGTGCTGCAGTGGCTTAGCAATCATATGTAAGAGCAACGTTATTCTACAGCAGCTGCACACTACCCCACCTCTAGCTACCGACTCTGAAATCTTAGTCTCACATCTTCAACTCAACAAAAACAAGACCATTATCATCATAGCTGTATACCTCCTTCCTGGAAACAACAGCCTTACAATTGAAAATCTGCTTAGCTGGGCCTCTACTACATATTATCAGGAAGTATCAATGTTAGGTGATGTTAATCTTGACTGGTCTACATATACCACCTCCATAAATCCAATAAATCGTATCAACCTCTTTTGTTTCTCTCAGCTAATCTCCATACTACAAAAAACTGACAAACACAATAATAAACATTCCATATTAGATTGGATTCTCTCCAATCACCCAAACCTATGTTCACAGTTTGCTGTCTCCCAGACCCCCTTAGTGATCATTCTCCCACCTACCAAATGAAGCAAAAGGCATGCTCAACCAAACCCACTATCTATAAGTATATCCGTGCTAGCAAACACTTCTCCATAGAAACCTTTAATTCCCTCCTAAAACATCACAACGGGTCCCCTTAAGACACCTTCCTCTCGATGAGGCTGTTGACTACTTCAACAGTTCAGTTTTAAGCATCCTAAACTCTCTAACCCCTATTAGAAAAGTATGTTGCAAATCCATACCAACTCAATAGCTAACTAAGGACACCATAAACATAATGAAATAAAGAGGCAGAGCATAGCTAAACTATCAGACAGCAAAACCCCAAGTTTCCCTCCACAACTACTGCCAAATACAAAACCTAGCCAAAAAACAAATTCACTCTGACAAAAAGTCCTACTACACCCTGATCCAACAAAAACATAAAAACAACCCTCAGAAATTCTGGCACTCCATAAAACAACTCTTAAATCCTGGACAAAACCCTACCCCCTCCCCAACCATCCCAAGTTGCAACATAAGCATAGCAGCCCAATTTAACTCACATGTTATTAAATCCATGCAAGCCTGAGTAAACAATAACAACCATAACCCTCTAACCATTCCCACAACTCCTACCCATCAGTTTGCTAACTTCTCATTTCAGCTCATGCAGTCCACTTACATCAAAAAAGTCCTTCTTCAACTAAAACCCACTCCACTTGCAACAGATCAACTCCCAAACAAATTTCTTAAACTAGCAGCTGAATCCATCTCATATCCACTCTCATTACTTATTAATCACTCCATTACTGAACAATATGTGCCAGTACTCAGGAAACTCTACCACATCATTCCAGTACATAAAGGTGGTCCATGTACAGAACTATACAACTATAGACCCATTGCCATACTCTCTCCCTTAGCAAAATACTAGCAAAATGCATACATTCTCAACTACTGACCTATCTACCACAAAACAATGTTCTCTCCATGTCCCAGCATGGCTTTAGACCAAGATACAGTACCACAACTGCCATATTAAGTTTCACAGATTCAATCAACAACCACAAAAATAGTGACAACCTTGTCTCTTCCATTTTCTTAGGTATGCCATAAGCATTTGACACTGTTTCCTATAAAAACTACTTCAAGAATTATCTTCTCTTCATCTATCACTATCATCTATCACTATCATCTATCACTATCACCCATCACTATCATCTATCACTATCATCTATCACTATCATCTATCACTATCACCCATCACTATCATCTATCACTATCATCCATCACTATCATCTATCACTATCATCCATCACTTGTTTTCACAGCTATCTGCCCAGCCGACAACAGACTGTCAAGTGGAAACTTCTACCCTACTACCTGTTACTGTAAGAGTCCCATAAGGCTCAATTCTTGGGCCTTTACTCTTCTCCATCTTTACAAACAAACTTAGTTCTGCAGCCACACATGCTACTATAGTGCACTACGCAGATGACTCTACAGTCATGTGCACAGCCCTCTCCCACCTCAAACTCCTATGTAAAACTGAGAAAGCTTTCCCAGACATAGAGCAGTGCCTCAAAGAAAATCAACTCATACCAAACCCTAACAAAACAAAACTAATGATATTCTCTAATAATAGATCCACAGAACCAACTACCCCACTTCACATCCTCTCCTCCAACAGCACTAGAACTGAACCAGTAGACAGCACAACGGTACTAGGTGTCACAATAGGTAGCTCCCTAAAATGTGACAAGCACATAGCCCTTACCATAAAATGTACATATTAAACTTGGCTGTCTATATAGATCAAAAACATTCCTCACCCCTTCCACTAGACAAGCCATAGCGAGAACACACCTTCTGTCTACATTACTATATCTCTCCCCATCTCCACTAATCTTAGAAAATCTAAAGTGTACAAACTAGAGATATGCTACCATAAAATAGCTCCTTTTGCTGCTGGCCTCCATAATATAACACATCACTGCACAGCCCTGAAACAGGTACACTGGCTTAAGCTACCAAACCTACTATCACTTAACCAACTTGCAATCACTCACAACATCATACATCAACGTGAAGCCTGTCCAGCTCTAAAAAAATCTAGTTTAACCTTATAACGCCACCCGTACCCTCCGCTCATTCAAAAAACTACTTCTAAAAGTCAATAAATCTAGCAAATCTTTTGGTGACTCCTTATTCGCAAATCAAATTGCAAAAATATGGAACTGCATTCCCCAGCATATACTTAATATTCCCACTAACTCCAAATTTAAATTCCTTCTTAAAGAGCACCTGAACAATAAATGGCTCTGTTCCTGTTATCACCCCTGGATAAGGACCCCCCCCCCACGTTTACTTCACATTTCCTTTCTTCAACCTCTTACCTTTCTGGTCACTAGGCCCCTCATACTTACTCTGTTATGGGAGTGAAGCTTGTCTTTCCCTAATACTAGATACTACTTTAAAATCAATAGACATAGCTGCATCTGTTATATACCTAATTTACTATGCTTCTGTTTGTATTAATACTAGATAATGTATTATATGTTTTTACTGTGTTTATTGTAATTATTGTGCTAAATTGTTATGTCTTTGTTACTATAATTGTTATTGGAGCTTTACTCCCTGGGCATCCACTAAAAATGGGCTACTAGCTCAGTTGGACCATCCCGATAAACAAATGTAAAATAAATAATAAATAAACAAAGCCTTGTCTAAGGCAAAACACACAGCCTCTGTGGGACCAGACAGCATTTCAAGCTGTCTTCTAAACAAACTAAAACATGAACTAGCATTGTCATTAAGTACCCTATTTAATCACAGCCTAACTACAAACTATGTTCCTGCGGAATGGAGAACAGCAACAGTTATTCCAATCCACAAAGGTGGATTAGCAATATACCCAGTGAATTATAGACCCATACGTCTGACCAGCCTCATCTGTAAGGCCATAGAATGTATATGGACCTCATTAATAAGGTGACCTTCAAACCCTGGGTCTGACCCAATTTGGCTTTGTCAGGGGTAGATCCTGCCTGTTAAACCTGGTAAATTTCTTTGAAAATGTGACCATGGCAAATCTGTGCACACAGCATACCTTGACTTGGCCAAGACCTTTGACACAATCCAACACTAAGGCATTACTGATAAACTTATCAAACTGAATGTAAACCCCTTTGTTGTAACATGGTTTGCCAACTGGCTCGCAAACCAGTCACACACTATCAAGGTGGATGAATCCACATAAACCAGCACACCTGTCACCATCGGGGTGCCACAAGGGTCAGTGCTGCGCCCCCCTACTATTTAGTATATACTTCTCAGAAGTTCAGGCCAAACCTAAGGGGCTATGGCTGGCCAAGTCTGCAGAAGACTGCAAACTGGGTGAATTATCAAATCCCCAAATAATGTCAGTAGACTTCAGGAAGGTCTTATGCAGACCAATGACTGGTGTCTTGGTCACAGTCTCAAACTAAATGCAAAGAAATGCATCATCATTCCTTTTGGTAAAAACAATATCCTTTCACACTATCAAATTAACAATACCCTATGTACCTACAAAGTGGTAAGGGATCTGGGATCACAAGGAGACTGCAACATTTACTTTGACCACCAATTATCTACTGTAGTAAGGAAGGCTTTCTACTTAGCACACATGATTAGCAAAGGCATCGCCTCTAGAGCAAAGAAGGTTATAACCCTTCTATACTCATACCTAATCAGGCCCATAACTGAATATAATGCCCCTTTTGGCATGCACCATACAAAGCATCTGCAGCAATTGGAGAAACCTCAGAGGTTTCTAACAAAGAAGATCAAGGGACTACAGCACTTGCCTTACACAGATCGACTAAAATCCCTGTTACTATACTCAGTGTCATAAAGACTTCTTAGGGGAGACTTATGCCTGGCTTACAAAGCAATCTCTGACCCAAACCTCTGTCTGGCATACAGAGCAATGTCAGACCACACCTTGATGGGGCTGCTGCATATCCGCAAGTCAAGCTTCACTCGAGTAACCCAAATGCGCAACCTCAACTTGGTGTGTGACATCAACAGGAATTGCTGGTGGGACAGGTTTGTGTCCCAGAGACTCCCCCTTCTGTGGAATAGACTCCCACTCCACATAAAACAGAGTACTTCATTAAGCCTTTCTAAGCACAACCTGGATAACTGGATGGGGAACAGAAAACACACTCCTGGGATCCCATCTGTGTCCCTGCTGGACAGGGGCATTGGGTGATGACTTGTTTGAACAAGGGCCTAGTAACTTTCTATGATCCTATGATCCTAAACCTAATGAATTTTCTGCACATCCATAAATCAAACAAGACTAGAGCTACCTGTTCCATGGACCTAAATATGACCTGCAACTTGAAGAGGACATGCTAGAAGGACAGATTTGTCTCCCAGCGACTGATGCATCTTTGGAATAGCCTGCCAATTCATGTAAAGCAATGCACCTCTATGACACTGTTCAAAAGGAACCTGGATGAGTGGATGGGGCACCATAAAGTCATACTTAGGATTATGCCTACAACCCTCCTGGATATGGGCAGTCATTACTAAATACAGTCTTGCATATTGACTAGAGTATCTGTGGTATTACATTGGGATGAAACGGCTAGGCTTGAAATGACCTCTGGGTTGATAGCCTAGTAACCTCCTATGATCCTATGATCCTAAGTGAATCTGCAAAGACTGTAACTAAGTATTCAGTGATAAATGGTCCATGTATTAATTCATGTAGTTCAAAATCTCAAAAACAATAATAATTGTGTTTTTTCAGGGAGTTTGTGTTTCTTGATGTTAGGTAAGTTTTTTTTCTTGTTGGTTAAGGTAATGCTTTGGAAATTTGTTTTTTAAGTGACTATTGTTTTTTTTTTCTGCTCTTGCAATGATTCCCATTTTGGAGTGTATTTCTCCCTTTAGGTTTGTGTGATAGTGGAGTTGGTATATTTAAGTTTAGGGGATGTGGGAGTTTGCCCCCTTGCAAAAAGTACTTTTCTATGTTTTATTTTTATTTTCAGTGCTATGTGTTTCATTCCTTGTAGTTCAATATTTCATAAGTTAGTAGGTTTATACCAGGCTAATGATGACCTGGGTCTTTCCAAACCTAGCCGTGCACACCAACTTAGTTTTGTCAAGTCCCTTGGATGTCTATATGGTGGAGTATGTTAGTAAGGAGGTAGCTAAGGGTTATGTGGGGTGGGGGGTATATTAGTTGCGGACTAATTTACTCACTATCGACCTCTGTTCACTAGAGACATGAGGACCAAACCAGAAGTGAATTTGCAATTTCCTTTCACATGATCACTCTTTCTTTTGAACAGGGTCAGGGATGAAATCTGCTTCATATGGATGGGGACCTTGTTCCATATCCTTGGGATCTTTTTAGACACATATCCGTCTCTCCAGCATGTTCTATTTATGTCGCAGGCAAAGTTCAACTCTTTGGATCTAGTGTTTCTAGTGCTATTTGTTTTGCAGATGTGCAGCATATCCATCAGAACTGAATCTGAGGATACCGTATATGACAGGCATAGATTGCTTCTTAGTAATCTGTAGCAGACTGAATACAGAAGTAGGGCCATTAGGTGATCTGTGTTGGACACAGTATTCATATCCTGGATTCTTTTGGTGAGGAAACTTTGAGGGTGTTCCAGCTGTTGCAAGTGCCTGGTTAAGTACATGCCAAAGGGAACATTGTAACTCAATGATGGGTTTGATAAGGGCTGAGTAGAGTGGTACCATAACTTTCCTGGACCTGGATACCATACCCTTACTTAAGAGATGGATGACATAGAACGATTTTCTTATTATCTTGGCTAAGTGTTGGTCAAAGGCCAAGTTACTGTCATAGGATCATAGAACCATAGGAAGTACTAGGCTAATGGCCCTGGGGCCCTTACAAGCCTAACCAAGAGTTTATCCCCCAAAAAGAAACGTCAGTCAGCACCTGTCACCACTGTCAATGAGGGATGCAGGTAGAACCCCTGGGTCAAATTTGTGGTTTCCCACCTACTCAGCAAGGTTGCACTTGATGGGGGTCAGAAAGATACTCTGTTTGACATGTATGTGAAGTCTACATATGTTCCTAGATCCCTAACTATCAGGTCAACTCTTAGAGGTGTTTGATTAGTGGAGTAATTACATTAGGTGGATGATTGCCAAAGGGCATTATAAAGCATTTCTTCATGTTGAGTTTTAATCCGGGCTTTGGGACCAGTCATTTGTTTGTGTTAGACCCCCTTGTAGAATGTTAGTGTTGGAGTAATCTGTGATAGCTCCTAATTTACAGTCATCTGTGAACCTGGTGAACCAGAAGCCTTTGGCATTATCCTATACTTCCAAGCAGTAGATGTCAAAGGCAAGCAGGGCTGACCCAGAGCATTGGGATACTTTGCTGGTGATCTGTCTCCTAGTGGAGGTGGTCTCACCAATCATGACTTCTTGGGTCCTATCTGTGAGCCAGCCAGCAATCCAGTGAGCTCTGCAGGGATTTATGGCTAGTTCTGAGAGTTTGTCAACAATACCTGAATGCAGTATCATATTGAATGCCTTCACCAGGTCAAAGTAAGTAGTATGCACCATTTCCCTCACTCATAACCTGGTGACCCTCTTGAAGAAGTCTACCATGTTGAGTAGGCGATAACTTCCCTTAACAAATCTAAACTGGGATGGATCCAGTATCTGTCATTTGCCAATGTCCTTGTTGATCATTTCCATGATAATTCCTTCCATGGCTACACTTGTCAGACTGATGGGTCTTTATTTGCTGGAGTCAGTTGGTGGTCTACCCTTATAGGTTCATTGGTTCATAGAAGGTTACTAATATAATGGACCTAGAGCCCTTACAAGCCTAGCCGTATTTATCCCAAGTTGCCCCAATTGTTTGTGGTTAGGTGAGTGAAGTTTGCAGAGGTAAGGATTTATGGTAGTTAACACTGACTTCCTCTGTCCAGAAGGGATATGGGCACCAATCTAGGAGTGAATTTGCAGTCACCCATCCATTGATCTAGGTTGCATTTGAAGAGGGTCAGGGAGGGGCTCTGTTTCACATTAATTGGAAGATTGTTCCAGAGAAGTGTCAGTCTCTGGTAGATGTATCTATCCCACCAGCATGACCTGTTCATGTCAAAGGCTAGGTTAAGATCCCTGGAGTGAGTGACCCTCCTGCGAATGTGTAACTTTTCCATCAGGGCTGGGTCAAAGACTGCCCTGTAAGCCAGGCACAGGTCACCCCTTAGCAACCTGTAGGAGGCAGAATACAGTGACAGGGCTTTCAGTCTTTCCACATAAGACTTGTTTTGTATACCTTGTAATTTCTTGGTTTGAAACCTCTGTGTTCTCTCCAGTTGCTGCAATTATCTGGTGAGGTACATATAAAATGGAGCATTGTACTCAATTATTGGTCTGATAATGGCCGGGTATAATGGAATTATAACATCCTTAGATCTAGATGAGATACCTTTACTTATAAGATGTAGCAAATAGAAGGATTTCCTTACTACTGTTGATATGCGGTGGTCAAGGTTCATATTGATATCAACCTGAATACCCAGATCACATACCGCTGTGTCTACTCTTAGGGGCTGCTGTCTGTAATGTAATTAGCAGGGATTTCAGCTTTCCCAAAGGGAATTATAATGCATTTGTTTTTGCATTTAGCTTTAATCCATGGTTTTTGCACCAATCATTTTCTGTGTTAACCCTGTCTGCAGTATATTAACATCATTGGTGGACTTAATTATTGCTCTAGGTTTGCAATCATTGGCAAACCTGGTCAGAGACGGGCCTTCCATGTTTGCCTGAACTTCTGAGAAATAAATTCCAAACAGTAAGGGGCCCAACACAGAACCCTGTGGTAAGTCACTGGTGTCTGGTCTTTTGTTAGAAGTGAAGTCACCCACTTTGTCAGTATGTATCCTGTCAGTGAGCCAGTTGGCTACCCATCTGGTAATGCAGGGGTTTATTCCCATTTGGGAGAGTTTCTCTATAATACCTGATTGGGGGATTGTGTCAAATGCATTGGCTAGGTCAAGGTATGTGGTATGCACTGTCTTTCCCTTGTCCAGAGCCCTGGTGACTTTCTTGAAGAAATCAACCATGTTTAACAGGCATGATTTACCTTTACTGAATCTGAACTGGGTTGGATCCAGAGTTTGGAGATTACCTATGTCCTTGTTAATAAGATGCATAATGATTCTTTCCATGGCATTGCAAATGAGGCTAGGTAAGCTTATGGGTCTATAATTCCCAGAGTTGGTTGATGGTCCTACTTTGTGTGAAGGGATTATTGTTGCTGTCCTCCATTCTACCAGAACATAGCCAGATGCTTCTCATGTTTCACTGATGCAGTCATCACATTTGGGTTATCCCTGCTGGGGTAGCCCTCGGCTGGCCTGAATACCGGAGACTTAGTATTTCTGCGTCTGTTGCTATCGCTTGAAGACTGATGTCAGGTCATCAGGGGTATAAAGGAAGGCAGATGATGCCATTACATCAGTCTTTCTTGCCGTGGAGCCCAAAGCAGAAGAGATTCGCATGAGTGCCGGTCGGCCGCTACCTGAGTTCCGTTTCTGAATTGAAGTTGAAGTCTTCGAAAACTAAGTACGCCATTGGGAATCCTTTTTTCTTGCATTAACCCTTTGTCATAAAAAGTTAGTAATTGTCTTGCCTGTGGAAAGCAAATACCACACCGAGGCTTCCACTCCTACTGCATCACTTGTCTAGGCCCAGACCACGACATCCCTCGTTGTGGGTTCTGTGCTTTGTTTAATGCCCGAACTATTCATTTTTGGGCCCTTATTATAGCCAGATATTTCTGTTTACAGTCCTCGAATTCTGATATGGCTTCCTTAAGCCACCCACCAGCAGACCTTCTGAAAAAACGTAAAGATAAAGATAGAGACAGACCTCACAGGACTAAACCTTCTGACAACACTACCGCCAAGCTGATCATCAGTCCTCTGGAATTCAGTGAGGTGCTTTTGCAGCCCCTGATGCCCACTTCAGTTAATTCACAGGCCTCTACCAAGACACGTTCAAAGTCCGGTACATGCAGAATGTTCTTTGTCTAAGGATCCTGCGGTCATCTCTAGCTTTGATGGTTCCCGAGCTGCTCTGCAGGCACCGGCTTCCAAGGAAGTCCTTTGCACCATCGAATCCAGACATGAACTGATGCCTTCTTTCCTGGTTACTGTTCTTTCTAAAGCAACTGAGTTCCTTAGGCCCAGGGGTCAAACCACCCCCAAGAAACTGACTTCCAGCCATTCTTTGGTGCCTGCTCCCTTGCCTCAGTCACAAATGCTTAGAATGGCAGAGGACCTTATCATGCTGATTAGGGGAAGCCAAGCCACTCCCTCAAAAAGAAAAAGAGATATGTCTCCAGAAGTTTGGTCTGAACAAGACTCAGATGAATTTGATGCATCTGACTATGAAGACATGCAGCCCCTTTCTACATATAAGGATTCTGATGCAGAGGAATCTTTTCCTTTAGCCTCTCCCCCAGAGGATTTTTCCTTTGGGGAAACCCTGCATACTTTAAGGGAGCATTTCAAATGGGAGAGTCAAGACTACCCACAGTCTAAAAAGAGACTCAGAGAGTTCCTGGATCTTCCACAACACAGGCCCTTAGCCACCCCCAGGCCTATATGTGGTAGATGATGTCTTCCTTGAATCCAGCTTGACTCCAGATGCCCGCCCCCATGCTTCCAGAAAGCCAGAAAAGTACTACAGAGTCTTTGACTCTCACAAATATCTCTTTAAAAACCCAACCGCGGACCCTGAGGTCATTACTCAAGGCCCAAATGGGGTTAAAACTACTTCAGCTAAGAATACCACCCCCTCAGACAGGGATTCCAGAGCACTGGACAGATGGGGTAAAAAAGTATACACCTCAGCTACTCTTGCTATCAGAGCACTCAGTTGTCAGTTCCATATGCTTAAATATCAGCAACATACCTTGTAACTCCTTAAACAAAAAAAATTCCTCCTTTCCTGCATGGGCAGAATCTAAAGATTTACAGGCATTAGTGCACTCTGTTGGTCAAGTAACTAAATACACTTTGCACTGTGGTTTCGATGCCCTAGAAGCTTCTTGCAGGGCAGCAGTCACTGGATATGTCATTAGAAGACATGCATGGCTTAAGGAACAACCCCTGCCAGACCATGTCAAATCAAAATTGTTGGATACACCCTTGCACAAAGATAACTTTTTTGGTACTAAAGCAGAAGAGGTGTTAAAAAAGAAAAAGCAAAATCTATGCAGGCTGTTAAAGGTTTCTTACAGGTACAGCCCCGTATGTTTAGCAGGCATTTTCCTTCCAAGCACTGGTCCTTTCCTGCACCTAGTAATCAGGGTCAGCCTAGGCCCCATGGAAACAGACCTCCAAGACAGCAGTCCCATGGGTTGCAGAGATCTAAGAAGTGGACTGCCTCCTCTTCAAAACCAGAGAGTTGTAAGCCACCCCCTTATGGCAAAAGGTCACAATGACTCACCCCCCCCTACATTTCCTCTGCCCATCATCGTATACCTCTAGGAGAAAAACTCTCCGTTCACTGAATCACCTGGGCCACCATTACCAAGGACCAATGGGTTCTGAACATTGTGTCTCAGGGGTACAAATTCTCCTTCCACACCCTTCCCACCCCCAAAGGGTTCCTGGATCTACCACCAAATCAGTGGGCAGAGGCTCAAAAGCAAATCCATACCCTACTCTCCTTGGGAGCAGTAGAACATGTTCCTGCAGAGCAGATAGGCCAAGGCTTCTACTCCAGACTTTTTCTGGTGCCCAGAAAAGAGGGCACCTGGTGCTCCATCCTCGACCTGTCCATTCTAAACACCTTCCTGGTGATCCCAAAATTCAAAATGCTGACCCTCCAGCAGCTGCTAGCCATGCTGTCCAAGGACATTTGGCTGGTCACCCAGGAACTAAAAGAGGCCTACCTCCACATTCCCATCAGGGTGTCCTGCAGAAAATATCTTCGCTTCAGGGCAGGATCTCAACACTTTCAGTTCTCTGCACTTCCCTTTGGCTTATCTACTGCTCCTAGAGTTTTAACAAAATGCCTGGCTCCGGCCGTTGCTTTTTTGCAGGCAAATAAATGTTCAAAATTTATCTCTACTTAGACGAATGCCTTATTCAGGCAGACAGCCAGGAAAAGCTGCTAAAAGACCTGGCCTTTGTAAAGGACCTACTTACTTCCTTAGGGTACACAGTCAATGAAAAGAAATCCAAACAAGGTACCCCCCAAAAGGATAATCTTCCTGGGAGCAAGTCTGTACACAGCATCCCAGATGGCATGCCTAACACCAGAGAAACAAAGTTTCCTATCAGATTACATCTCTCAACTGGCCACCAGGCCCCAGCTTTCTGCAAGGGTAAATCCTGCAAGCCCTTGGGTTCATGGCATCTTGCATATTCCTTATTCCATATGCCAGAATGCATATCAGGAAACTTCAATGGTACCTAAAGAGCCTTTGGTGTCAACACTCTCAAGATCTGGAAACTCTTTTACCTATTATTGAAAAATTATATGGCGCTTCTTACTTGCTGCTTGCTGTGGGATTTGAAGTCTTCTTAAGACACTCAGTCTTGCTGGCTTGAATCAAAGTCTGGTTATAGTTGCATTCACAGTCTGTTGCATACAGAAACTTGCAGAATATACACTGATGAGAGAATATACTTTGCAGCATCAACTTTAGAGCAATAACAAATAACTTTTTATAATAAACCAAACGGAGTAACGTTGCAGCTTAAAGTACTGTTCCACTTTACTTCTCATATAGTACAGATGATGTGAGAGATATAACATTTACCTCAGGACAAATGTGTCCCTACCATACCCCTAACAGAACTGGATTTAATACAGACTTTATATATATTTTAGTTAAACACACACCCTCTAGGTTTTGGAAAGATACTGCCTTGATGACGCAAATGCTGACACATCTGTTCTTGTGCAAATGCTGATAAGTAAACTGTCTTCAAGGAAATGCCTTGTGGATTAGAAAAACATATTCTTAAACTTTCTTAGAAAAACATGTCCTGTTGTCCATTGAAAGCAGATTACTTTCTTGTCACGTCTGTAAGAAGTCAGCTTTCTTGATGTGTGTAATACACTCATAAGCAAGTTCCTTATTTTTTTAAGCCACAGTCATTTAGTATGGTTGCTGATCACATATTAGTAAACTCTGTTTCTGCATTTAAGCAAGCTTTTTCTTTCAGCATATTTACAACATAATTACTTTCAACCTTAAATTCATAATATCTAACAATTATTCCTTGCCTGAAGGAGGAATTTCTTTGGTGGGCAACAGCCTGCTCTCACAATAAGGGACTGCCCTTCTCCCCACACCCCACCACCCAGACTCTTACCACAGACTCCTCAGACTACACTTGGGGTGCAACCTGGATGGCAGGTGCATACAGGGCCAATGGAACCCCCAGCAACTCCCCCCGCACATCAATCTAAAAGAGCTGATGGCTGTGCAGCAGGCCTTGATAGCTTTCAACCCTCTTCTCTCTCCATGGGTTCTCCTGATCAAAACAGACAACACCACAGTGATGTAGTACATCAATAAGCAGGGAGAGACTCACTTCTACCCACTGTAAAGGCTGGCCATGACCCTTTGGTTCACAGCCTCTTCCTTTCAATTACACCTGGTAGCACAATGCCTGCCGGGCTGTCTCAGCTCTCTGGCAGACCAATTAAGCAGAAAACTGTTGGACCCCCATGTGTGGCAGCTCAACAGAAACACCTTCTTACTAATAACGCAAAAAATGGGGAACCCCTGAGGTCGACCTCTTTGCCTCCCACATCAACCATCAGCTCAGCAAATTCTGCACCAGGGAGCATCACTGCATGACATGGAAAGTAGATGCCCTGTCCTTCCCCTGGGTAAACCTCTTGGTCTATGCCTTTCCCCCCTACCTCTCATTCCCAATGTACTGATCAAAATAAGGGAGGAAAAACCAAGGACCATTCTCATAGCTCCAGACTGGCCCAGAAAGCACTGGTACCCCTTGGTGCACAGCCTGTCCCCACTGCCCTCATGGAATCTTCCTCAGATTCCCAACCTCCTAACCCAGAGTGCAGGGGAATTCATGCATTCCCAATTGCAGACACACAATTTGGCAGCTTGGCCTATAACCTGACCCCTGACCAATCTGCCCTCCTCAATAAACAGGTAGTGGATGTTATCTGAGATGCCAGATGCCCCAGCACCAGAAAGTCTAATGCAGATAAATGGAAAAGGTGTTACACCTAGATTCAGGCTAAGGGAGCCAGTACATCACAGCCCTCTATTCCTCTCATCCTAGATTACTTAGCTGACCTACTGTACAGTGGACTCTCTTTCTCCTCTATACAAATTAACGCATCTGCTATTTCTGCTCATTTTCACACTGAGCAGCCTCTTTTTTCACATCCTCTAATCAAGCAGTTCTTTAGAGGGACTAACAACTTGAGGCCCCCCAGAAGGGCACCAACACCGGCTTGGGACCTTACTTTGTCTTGGAAAAGCTCACCCTGCCTCCTTTCGAACCAGCTTCTTCTGCAGAGCTAACATTTCTCTCCTGGAAGACAGCCTTCCTCCTGGCCATCACTTCAGCCAGAAGAGTCTCTGAGCTGCAAGCACTCATGGCAGTGGAACCCTTCATCATCTTCCATGCAGACAGGGTATCTCTCAGAACTAATCCATCCTTTATGCCCGAGGTGGTATCCAGTGTGGCTCTCAACCAATCCATCCACCTTCTCTCCTAACCCTCAAAACAAGGGGGGGGGATTCTGCACTCTCTAGATGTGCATAGACAGCTCAGATACTATCTGAACAGTCCAAAAGCAGCAGCAAGCAAATAAATCAAAAATCAAAATAAAAAACAAAATAAAAAATGAAACGCTGTGTTAGCAAGAAGAATTTAATACAATCTAAGCCAGTAGTAAGCGCTTTCGTTTCTTGTGCTAGAGACTTCTTCAGACTAATGTCTTTACCATAAAAACATACACTTTAAATACTTCATCAATTATCATTTCAGAGCATCAATTAACATTTAAAAACACAATGACATAAGATAGAGAACTGTATCTTAAAAACTGTATCTAAAAAACATTACTAATGTTTCAACCCCTTTCTTTTCAAATACATTATAAATTCTTCCCTATTATTTAATCCTGGAGGGTAACAAGCATTTAATCTAACCTGCCAACAATATTTCAGCCAACCTAATTCTTCAACATTTACTATTTTAACATTCGGGTGCACAGTGTCCAGAACTATACATTTAAAATTGATTTTACATTTCTTATCAACATAATGTTTGCTCATAGCATTTTTTTGTATCTACATTAATAATAGCATAATTATGTTCATAAATTATTTTGTATAGTTCTCTTTTTGTTCTCTCCACATAGAATGATCTACATTCAAAACACATCAGTAAATAAATAACATTTTTTGATTTACATGTAAACGTCCCTGGGACCTGAACTACTGTTTTCCCCACTAATATTTCACAACTATCAGTAAATAAATATTGGCAATAGTTGTAGTTATAACACTTAACCATCCCTTTTCTTACCTCAGCTTCTTTGATCTTGTTAAGTTTACTTTGAAAATAATCTTTAAAATTTCTGGCCCTTTTTTGTACAAACCTGGGTTAATTTCCCATTTTCTCTATAATTTCTCTATTTCCTTTAAGGATTGCCCAGTTTCTCCTAACTATATTTTTTATAGTGTTAGAATCTGTACTATTTTATATAGCTAATCCTGTTGTATAGTTGTTTTGCATCTTGTCATATACATAATCATTTTCTGTATTATTCCTTTTACTCACTTCATCAGTGAACAATCTCTCTACTTCATCTTCTGAACAGGACTAAGCCCATCAAAAAATCGGATCAACTGCTGGTTAGCTTTACTTCTGGGGCAGAGAGCAAAGCCATCTCCAAGCAAACCCTTTCCAAATGGATAGCACACTGCATCCATTGTTGCTACAAGCAGCATGGCAAGCCTCTCCCAAGCGGGTCAGGACCCATTCCACGAAAGCAGCCTCCACCTCTGCAGCATTTCTCAGAGGAGTCCCCGCCAGGGGCATCCTGGAGACTGCCACCTGGACATCTGTTCACACCTTTACCAGACATTACCACCTGCCTCTCATTTCTAAATCCAGGGCAAGATTTGCCTCTGCAGTCTTGCAGGGCATGCTAGCCAGCCCCTAGCTTCCTTAACTGCCTCCACCCATTTCCTTAGCTTTGGTAATATACCCAAATGTGATGACTGCAACAGTGAAACAAGAAGAACATAGTACAGTTGTGTACACTTACCATAAATGTAGATGTCCGAGTGTCTTCATTGTTGCAGTCCTAGTTTCCCTCCCTCCTTCCTCCTTTTTCTTTTTATTACCTTTCTTTCTTGTTGTTCTCCTTTCCTTTGAATGGACTTATTGGTACTTCTTTTCCACTGTTGGGGTCCTGCCTGCTAGAGTGTATTTAACAGTGAATAAAAGGTTGAAAGTAATTCTGTTACAAATATGCAACATAAATAAAGTGTAAAATAAAGCTTGCTTAAATGTAGAAATAGAGTTTAGTAATATGTGATTGGCATCCATACTAAAATGACTGTGGCCTGGAAAATAAGGAATTTGCTTAATGGACATGTTTTCCTACAGAATTGGTATGCATTTCACACTGTCACCAAGAAAGCTGACCTCTTACAGACTTGGCAAGAATGTAAAAAATCAGGATGTATGCATTTCACATTGTTAGTAAGAAAGTTAACTTGCTTCTGTAAAGAGTGGACAACAGGAAAACAATCTGTGCATGTTTCTATCATATGACACTGTTAAGCAAGGAAGTTTGAATGATCAAATCAGCATTTGTATGTGTTTTACTACAAAGTGTTTCCTTAAAAAACAGTACCAGTACAGGATGAAAACATATTTTTCTGCAAACACCAGCAAACAGATGTTCTCATACAAAGTCCAAAATAAAATACCAATAGAAAAACAGGATTTGAACTGCGTGACTAGAACAGTATAAAGAGACTATAGCAGATAACATTGTTAGAGATATTTTTTGTGTTGTATCTCTCATATCATGCATGCTGTTTGAGAAGTAAAGTATAAGAGTGTAACTAAAGCTGCAACAGTAGTACGTGTGATTTGTTATAAAAAAGTCATTTATTGGTTACTGCTTGGAGTTTTGGTGCTGCATCAGTGTGCACTCTGCAAGTTTCTGTGGGCAACAGACTGTAATAACTAGACTTTGATTTCAGCAGAATCCAGCCAGCAAGACCTAGTGTCTTAAGAAAACTTCGGATCCTTCACAGTAACAGAACAGTCATTAGCACCTTAAACATTATTTTTTCAATGGTGAGCCTACCAGCATTCGAACACAGAGGGAGTGTTAAGCCCTGCAGAGGGTCACTTCAATCAAATTGCAGTAAATAACATTTGTACATATGTGTAAATCCTAAACAGAAGTATTCCAGTTTATGCAGCTTGCAGTAGTAAAGTTTTTCAGATGTCTGAATCCAGATTGAGCCTGAAGTCCAAAAAAGTCACAGTGCCATTAATTCTTCAAAAAAAGGTGAACATCTACTTTCACAGTATCTTGCTGCCTGTTGTGTTTCGCCAGCTTTTTGAGTGACTCTAAAACATTCCCAGCCATCAGCAACAACAGCCTGATCACCTGTTTTCTTGCTAACTGGTTAGATCTTTTTCTGTGTCACATTTTTAGTATGGATACAATTAGACAGAATACAAGCAGGTGTAAGCCAATCTTTACTCGTAAATATGGAGTAAATTGCAATGTTGGTATACACAGCACATTAGTAAATGTAAAACCTTATCAGGGCAAGTTAATAGTAAGGCATTATGCAAAAGTATTACAATATTTGACTGGTATCTTAGAAAAAAACTGTGGGGTATGACAAATGTTTATTGTGTGATTCAACAGAAACTGCATTTTGTGTGCCATGCCATAAAAAAGTATTGTATGATATTACTAAAAATAGACCGTAAAGGCAGACCTTTTCATGATAAAACTTAACTAAGGGTAAAGTGTTTCCATTATATTCAGATGTTAAACAGTTATGTCCTGTCACCACATGTAAAAGGTTTATTTCAAAGTTGCAACAACAGTCAAATCAGTTACTGACAAAACCACTAGTACATTTTGTTACAAAAGAATGTAATAAATGTCTAAAAGACAGACACAATGAGTTCAGGAAGCTTAAACAAGTTATACACACATCTTTTTAAAAGTGCATAGGAGTTTTAGACCATGCAACATTACAAAAAACTCTTCAACAGCAGTTGCAGGATAAAAAAAAAATAAATTAGCTGAACTGACAGAGACTGACTTCCTCCATATAACAGCTGAGCTTAAAAAACATTATAAAAGTGCAGGAAACTACAGCTAATCTGTACAAAAGAGATATATTTTATAATATGTTTGTATTTTAAAAATGGTTAAGTATACATGGTAGGATCTGATGTATGACTTTCACGCAATTAAATCAAGACATTTGTCAGTACTACAGTAAAGTAGACCAAATAACTACCATTTTCATAGCATAGTCAAAAGGTACACAAAACACTTCTAGTGTATAAAAATCAAATACAAATAATTAATAACAGTAAAAATTTAAAGTCACAAGACTGACATGCAGGTATTTTCTTTCCATATAAAGTACATCTGTTACAATGCACAAGAATAACAGGCAGAAAACAGCAAATATAAATAATGTAAGTATAAACATGTGTTAGTTAAGCTAATATCTATTTTTTTTTTTTTACATTTTGTTTATGATTGTATAGTAACACCACACCAAACAGTTAAAGTCTAAATTAAAAAAAAAATCACAAATGATATTAGTCAAACAGTTTTTGTAAAATTAATGGCAGAGCAGTTAAATAAATAAAGAAATGCTGAAATCCAAGTAAGGTAATTGTAAAAGAATGTCTATTTATGTAGTATAAATGCATAGTTATGCAAATCACAAATACTTATTATATTTCTAAATGTTTTACAACTACATTCTAATATCATACTGCAAGTGCATTAACAAATGATTTAAAGAAAAATGTAAAAAAATTAACTATGGTCTACAAAGTCTGAAATGTGAGCTCAGACCTTCCTAGATTGGATAAATAGTTACAGGAAATATTGAGCAGATAAGGTATAAAAAAAAAAACAAGACTGATTGCCAGACAAGTGGCTTGAGGTTTTCTAAAACATTATTGTTTTAAAACATAATTGTTAAATGTTAACATGCAACACTATTTGGTAATTGTAATAAAACATCACATTTGTGCATATATGTTACTGATAATCTGTTTGCAAGTAAATATTAAAAATAAAAACCTCAGTTACAAGTATAGCCAACGGATGGGCTATAGGATAATATAGTTCAAATAAAGTATACAGGAAGGTACAAATAACTACTATTAGACAGAAAAGGCAACAGAAAAATATATTCTGCCAATAAAAACAGTCAAAAAATGATCAAATCAGACAAAGGTCTATAGTTTATTGTAACATAATAAAGCAAATGTATAATCAAAGTGATGGGCTGACATACATTTTATTCTCACAGCGTAAAACAAATAAACAATACTGCAGTACTACAGGGGGAGGGGTACTTTCTCAGTTTTACAGTGACTGTGTGAGCAGTATTGCAAAAGGGTCTAAAATAAAGCTACAGGAAGAAGTAATATATCATTCCTTCTTGACAATACTCTTTCGGGGGGAGGGGAAAACAGGTATTAGTGCATTATAAATACTGGTAAACAGATTAATCCTGACAGGATAAGATATTTTACAAGGTGCTAATAGCTATCATGCGAGTTATTATTGTATTGCTTAGTATTAAATTGTATTTAAACATAAAGCTGTACAAAAGATGGCTTAAAATTGCTTTATTAAAGCTATACAGGAGAGAGTAAATATATGTAAAAAAATTAGCAAGACTGGTCACTATTTTTAATATGTTTTTGGCAAGACAGTGTTGGTATGCAAAAAGCATAAATGTTTCTAATTGCTGGGTATGTAGTTGCCTTTGGTGGCACTTCCACTAAATACTTCTAAAGAGGCATAAAAATGTTCCAGGATTTTGCTTGATGTTAATGTTACTAAATTTGTAGATTGGACTAAGTGTACTTTACAGTCTTTGTATGTACAAATACAGAAGAATTCAATACACATTAAATTAATGTCTAGTAATGAATATGTATGGAAAATCATGTTTAAACAATGTGTTTAGGGTACCTACTAGACTAAAATGCATGATTAGCAGACAGGCTGTGTAGATATATACTGTATAGGACGCATTGTAAAGTAACAGGTTTAAAATTAATTTGTCAAGTTGTAATTTTATTACTAATTGTAATTTTATCACTGGTTATTAGTCCATCATTTTATCTGTGCTAGTATTGGCTACTCCAGTTAGAGATAAAATATATTAAAATATTGTACTCATACAGCTAATGGACTAATATGTACATAGCATTCTTTAGTGTATAAATCATGTTTTTTTTAATCCTCAAGTATTAAATATACTGAAATAATTACATTCAAATATTTATTATCTATGCCCAGTTCAGTACTTTACCAAGGTGTTTAATATGTTCACTTCACTGTCAACCAAGGTGTTAATGGGCAATTCAAAAATATGACCACAATGTTATGATTAAAATTACATTAAAATTGTATATTTATAGCACTAAATAATGTTTACAGTTGCACATGGTTCTTGTCTCTTATAAATATTAGTCTATCTCTAATCTTTTAATATAAAATGATTAATAAAAGTAAAGAGTTAAGTCAACAGTTGCAAAGAGTTAATAAAAGAGTTCTAAGTCATAAATTAAATTCTCTGATTGCAAAAGAATAAATTAATTAAGTTAAAAAATAAAACTAAAGCAGACTCAGCTCATAATTGATAAAATATTTTCACAGAGTAGTCTGCAAAAGAAAAAGCTGTTAAATACATTCAGTTTTAAAATTAATATTTGATATCATTGCATTAACTATGTAAACTTGCATTTTGACTTATTAAATCAAAAGAAGACTAAAGTTTTTTTCGTAATGTTTTCTATATAATCTGATCAAAAATACATATCAGTATAAAGTGTTTTGAGTAAGTTAAAAAATAAAAAAGAGGGAATTGGTAGAGTGTATTTAACAGTGAATAAAAGGCTGAAAGTAATTCTGTTACAAATCATCATCATCATCTTTCGGCTGTTCCCGTTAGGGGTCGCCACAGCAGATCACCTGTTTCCATTTCTTCCTGTCCTCTGCATCTTGCTCTGTCACACCAACCACCTGCATGTCCTCTCTCACCACATCCATAAACCTTATCTTAGGCCTTCCTCTTTTCCTGTTACCTGGTAGCTTCATCCTTAGCATCTTTTTCCCAATATACTCAGCATCCCTCCTAAGCACATGTCCAAACCAACGTAATCGTGCCTCTCTGGCTTTGTCTCCAAACCTTCCAACCTGGGCTGACCCTCTAATATACTTATTCCTAATCCTGTCCACCCTCATCACACCCAGTGCAAATCTTAACATCTTTAATTCTGCCACATCCAGCTCAAACTCCTGCCTTTTTGTCAATGTCACTGTCTCCAACCCATATAACATAGCTGGTCTCACTACCCTCTTATAGACCTTCCCCTCATCCACCTTCGCCACCTCTACTCCTTGCATCCTCACCATTCCTCTATCCTCCCTCTCATTCACACACATATATTCTGTCTTAGTCCTGCTGACCTTCATTTCTCTTCTCTCTAGAGCATATCTCCATCTCTCCAGGGTCTCCTCCACCTGTTCCCTACTCTCACTACAGATCACAATGTCATCTGCAAACATCATAGTCCACAGGGACTCCTGCCTGATCTCATCTGTCAACCTGTCCATCACCATTTCAAATAAGATCACAATGTCATCTGCAAACATCATAGTCTACGGGGACTCCTGCCTGATCTCGTCTGTCAACCTGTCCATCACCATTGCAAATAAGAAAGGGCTCAGAGCTGATCCTTGATGTAACCCCACCTCCACCTTAAACGCATCCATCACTCCCACCGCAGACCTCACCGCTGTCATACTACCCTCGTACATATCCTGTACCACTCTTACATACTTTTCTGACACTCCTGACTTCCTCATACAATACCACAACTCCTCTCTAAGCACCCTGTCATATGCTTTCTCTAAATCTACAAAAACACAATGCAACTCCTTTCGACATTCTCTGTACTTCTCCATCAACACTCTCTGAGCAAAGATCGCATCTGTAGTGCTCTTTCCTGGCATGAAACCATACTGCTGATCACTAATCATCACGTCCCTTCTTAACCTTGCTTCCACTACTCTTTCCCATAACTTCATGCTGTGACTGATCAATTTAATCCCTTTGTAGTTACTACAGCTCTGCACATTACCCTTATTCTTAAAAATCGGTACCAAAACACTTTTTCTCCATTCCTCAGGCATTCTCTCACTTTCCAAGATTTCATTAAACAATCTGGTTAAAAACTCCACTGCCCTTTCACCTAAACACCTCCATGCTTCCACAGGTATGTCATCTGGGCCAACAGCCTTTCCATTCTTCATTCTCTTCATAGCTATCCTTACTTCCTCCTTGCTAATCCATTGTACTTCATGATTCACTATCCCTACATCATCCAACCTTCTCTCCCTCTCATTCTCTTCATTCATCAACCCCTCAAAGTACTCTTGCCATCTCCTCAATACACTCTCCTCGCTTGTGAGTATGTTTCCCTCATTATCCTTTATCACCTTTACCTGCTGCACATCTTTCCTAGCTCGGTCCCTCTGTCTAGCCAATCGGTACAGGTCCTTTTCTCCCTCCTTAGTGTCCAACCTTTCATACAACTCATCATATGCTTTATCCTTAGCCTTCACCACCTCTTTCTTTGCCATGCACCTCATCTCCTTATACTCCTGTCTACTTTCTTCATCTCTCTGACAATCCCACTTCTTCTTTGCCAACCTCTTTCTCTGTATACTCTCCTGTACTTCCTCATTCCACCACCATGTTTCCTTGTTGTCCTTCCTCTGTCCAGATGTGATACCAAGCACCTTTCTAGCCATCTCCCATACTAGCTCTGCTGTAGTTACCCAGCTATTTGGTAACTCTTCACTGCCACCCAGTGCCTGTCTTAACTCATCCCTGAACTCCACCTCACAATTACCCTTTTTCAATTTCCAACACTTGATCCTTGGTGCTGCCCTGACACTCCTCCTCCTCTTCTTGATAACCAATGTCATCTTACAAACCAATATCCTATGCTGCCTAACATAAATAAGATATCAAATAAAACTTGCTTAAATGTAAAAATAGAGTTTAGTAATATGTGATTGACATCCATACTAAAATGACTGTGGCCTGGAAAATAAGGAATTTGCTTAATGGGCATGTTTTCCTACAGAATCAGTATACATTTCACACTGTCACCAAGAAAGCTGACCTCTTACAGACTTGGCAAGAATGTAAAAAAAACAGGATGTATGCATTTCACATTGTTAGTAAGAAAGATAACCTGCTTCTGTAAAGAGTGGACAACAGGAAAACAATCTGTGCATGTTTCTATCATATGACACTGTTAAGCAAGGATGTTTGAATGATCAAGTCAGCATTTGTATGTGTTTTACTAGAAGGTGTTTCCTTAAAAAACAATACCAGTTGTTGTTGTGTCTTTTGGCTTTTCCCGGTTAGGGGTCGCCACAGCAGAACTTCGGTCCGCTAATGATTGGCAGTAGATTTTTACATGCCGTGTTGCCAGCCCTGACGCACAACCTTCAACGAAGGTACGCCCATTCAAGCATGTCTCCAGCAGAAAACGCTCTAGCTGAGAATTGAACCGGACAGCATCTTAGTGTGAGGCGACAACGCTACCGCAGCACCACCACCTCAGTCACCAGTACAGGATGAAAACATATTTTTCTGCAAACACCAGCAAATAGATGTTCTCATGCAAAGTCCAAAATAAAATACCAAGAGAAAAACAGGATTTGAACTGCTTGACTAGAGCAGTATAAAAAGACTATAGCAGATGGCATTGTTAGAGATATTTTTTGTAGTGTATCTCTCATATCATCCATGCTGTTTGAGAAGTAAAGTAGAAGAGTGTAACTAAAGCTGCAACAGTAGTATGTGTGATTTGTTATAAAAAGTCATTTATTGGTTACTGTTCAGAGTTTTGGTGCTGCATCAGTGTACACTCTGCATGTTTCTGTGGGCAACAGAGTGTAATAAGTAGACTTTGATTTCAGCAGAATCCAGCCATCAAGACCTAGTGTCATAAGAAAACTTTAGATCCATCACAGTAAGCATCAAAGTAAGCAGCACCTTGTTTAGCACCTTGATAAAATTAATTTTCTTAATTAATTAAATGAATCCAGCCAACAAGACCTAGTGTCTTAAGAAAACTTTGGATCCATCACAATAAGCATCAAAATAAGCAGCACCTTGTTTAGCCCTTTGATAAAATTAATTTTTCATTGCCACCAGAGCCTGGCCTCCTACTTTGGGGGCTCCTGACCAGTTAGGGCAAGAATAACTGATGTAATGACATCATCTGCCTTCCTTTATACCCCTGACGACCTAACGTAAGTCTTCAAGTGACAGCAACTGATGCAGAAATACTAAGTTTCTGGTATTCAGGCCGGCTGAGGGCTACCCCAGCAGGGATAACCCAAATGTGATGATGGCAACAGTGAAGACACTCGAACATTTACATTTATGGTAAGTGTACACAACTGTACTTTATCAGACTGTGGTTAAACAGGGATACAAGTGGGTCTGCTAGTTCATGTTTTAAGTTGTTTAAGAGGCAACCTGGGATGTTGTGTGGATGGAGTGTTTTTGGCCTTGGAGAGTGGTGACATGACCTACTCTATGAGATAATAGACTGAGGAATGGGTGGTGGGTATACTTTGCAGGATGACTGGGGGGTGTAGTTTTCTCTACATCTGTCAGCTAGCAGGTTGGCTATTACCTCTGGCTGAGTATGGTGGTGCCATCACTTAGTAGAAGGTAATTTTCCTTAGAAAAATTTTTAAGCATTTTGAGCTTGATGGGATATCTGGTCTTATAATTACATTGAATGAGACTGATTTATGGTCTGATCTTACCATGGAGGACATCACACAGGGTTTGCAATGCTCTCCCATGTTAGGGAGTACTATATCCAGGACATTTGAGTATCTTTTGGGTGTGCTGACTAGTTGTTCCAGAGTAAGTCCAAGAACCTCTAAGCCAGCATGTTTGTGGTCATGGATATTTCCAAGGCAATGGTAGACTAATTTAAATTACCCTAAGGTGTTGTGCTGTATAACAAGTGATTCCAGTAAGTCTAGGTATGCAGTATGCTTTTCATGTTTCATGGTGAGGGACCTATAGCTAGCTATGATGTGGTAGGGGGCCTTGCCTATAATTAATTGGACATGGATTAACTCAAAAGAGTCATACTGTTTGACTAGTCTAGAGGTGTACTTATCTTTAATGAAAATGGATGCACTTCCTCCTCCTCTTTTGGTTCTTTCATGCTCAGTTTGTGGTCTGAAGATATGGAAAGCATTGTAACCCTGCACAGCAGGGTGCTTTCTGTGCATTTGAGCCATGTTTCAGTGACTGCACAAATATTAGCATCTTCCAAAGTGAGGAGTGCTTTTCAGGAGTGCAGTTTCTTGTTTAGACTCCTAGCATTAAGCAGGAGTACCCTGAGTTTATCTAGAGAGGATTATGTTATGTTGGAAGGTTGATTATTTTGACACTGCCTAAAAAAGGCACAATAAGGGTGGCTAATGCCTTTCCCAGTATCCAAAAGCCTAGAGGAGACAGGTGCAGACCATCTCTGGCAAAGCAACATGGCCTGTCAACCATGTCTTTCCATGCTGACAGACATTGGATCCCTTTGGACTGACACCAGAAGCTAAGCCAATTATTAAAGTCAGTCATAATGTTTTTGTTTGTATTGTGGCATCTTTCTTGTAGAAGGTAGAATGCTGCTTAAGGCTAGGCATATACCTCCCTGTGACACATCATCGTGAGAGCTCTGTAATGTATCTAGTCCAGTGAGGTACGTCTCAAGTCATTCACCCTCACATGGACTATAATGTAGTCATACCAGTACTTGTGATTGAGTGACTTGAGTGCTTGAGTGACTAGATGGATCCAGACATGTGAAAGGAAGCTATCCATAAACAAATTCTTATCCAGCCTGGTGAGGGGAACATCCATGATGTTCATCGTGCATACAGCTGCAGTAATCACAGATGGGTTCTCTGCCGTCAGGCGGTCCCTCGGTCGGCCGAATTCCAAAGTCTAGGTCCGGCGTCGGTTGTTGTCGCTTTCTCTCCTGACGTCAGTGAGGCCGGAGTATATAAGACACAGCCGACGCCATGTTCTTCAGTCTTTTTTGCCGCGCGGTGCCCGAAGCAGAAGCAGTTCGTAAGTGCCGGTCGGCCAGCTCCTGAATTACGGAAATATTGGAAACCGAAGTCTTCATTAAAGCTAAGTACCCCGTTGGGGAAACTTTTCTTGCCTCAGACCGATGTCAGAAAAAGTTAATAATTGTATTTCTTGTGGGAAGCAAATACCGCATAAGGATTTCCATTCCCTCTGCATACCTTGTTTAGGCCCAGACCACGACGTCTCGGGCTGTCGCTTTTGCGCTACTTTCAATAAACGCACTATTAAGCATTGGGCGGAGTTCGCCCAACACTATTTTGGTAAAGCATTTGATTATAAAATGTCGTCGGATACTCCGACTACCGTTTTTTCCAAAAAACGCAAGGACAAGGACCGACACGCGAGGCCCGCGGTCCCCGCCGACACCATGCCAAAACAGGCTACACGTGGTCTGGTTCTCAGCGAGACGCCTTTGCAGTCCCTGACTACCGACGACACTCCTTTGGCGGTGTCCTCTGTACCCGTAACCGCTGGTACCTCGGCCCTTTCCCAGACTACAACCACCGAAGCCTTTGCTAATGTTGAACCTACTAATGTGGACAGGTCCACTTCCACCCATGGTGTCTTTAGACCCTCATCTTCTTTTTCTATTAAGGCCTTTACTAAATCCAAAGCAGCCAGGCATCCCAAGAGGCCTGTTGCACAGGGCCCATCTCCAGGCCACATGCCTAAAAAACAGATGCTTAAAATGGCTGAGGATTTAATTACTCTTATCAGGGGTTCTCAACCCCCTCCAGACAAGAGACCCAGAGTGGAGGAAGATTCTCCCTCTTCTGATCAGGGATCCATTTTATCAGAACATTCTGATGTAGAGGAACACTCTTACTCCCCTTTTGAGGATTCGGATGCAGAGCAGTCCATTCCTTCTGTATCTCCTCCTGAGGATTTTTCCTTTGGGGAAACCTTGCACACTTTGAGGGAACACTTCCATTGGGAAGGCCAAGACTTTTCAGATTCCAAGAAAAGACTTAGGGAATTTCTTTTACCTCAACACAGACCTCTGGCGATACCTCCTGTTTTGGACATACTTGATGATGTTTATTCGGAGGCTTGCCTTAACCCGGGTTCTCTGCCTCCTGCACCAGTCAAACCTGATAGGTACTACAGAGTACCTAACTCTCACCAATTTCTCTTCAAAAGCCATAATGCTGACCCTGAAACCATTTCTCAAGGCCCCAAGGGATTGAAGGCCTCCACTGCCAAGAATCCACTTCCTGCAGAAAGAGAGTCAAGATCTTTAGAAAGGTGGGGAAAAATGGTATATACCTCGGCCACCCTAGCCATGAGGGCCTTAAATTGTCAGTTTCATATGCTTAAATATCAACAGTTCCTGTTATCACAATTAAGGAATAAAATGTCTCAACCTGAACAACCAGATTTGAAGGAGTTACAGGATATGATGCATAGTGCAGAGCAAGTGGGTAAACACACCTTACAATGTGGTTATGATGCCCTAGAGGCCTCAAGTAGAGCGGCTGCTACAGGATCAGTCATTCGCAGACATGCCTGGCTTAGGGAACAAAACTTGCCTGATCATGTGAAAGCTAAACTTCTAGATGCTCCTTTACAAAAGGATGTGCTGTTTGGTACTAATGCTGAGGAGATATTACGGAAAATGGAAGAAAAAGCCAAATCTATGCAAACTGTCAAAGCTTTTTTTCAGGTCCAACCACCACGTTTTAGCAGAAATTGGCCTTCAAAAAACTGGTCCTTTCCAGCCACTGACAAGCCCCAAAGAGGTAGATACAGACGCACAAGGGGCAGAGGACAATCACAAGGATCATATAGAGGCCGACAATGGCAAACTCCAGCACCAAGAGGTGGCGAAGACAGTGCACAACAATACAGGAAACAAACCCAATGACTCCCTCATTTCCATGCCAAGCATGTCTCAGCTGGCAGCACCTTTGGGAGGAAAGCTAGCATTATTTGCAAGAAATTGGCATATTGTCACAACAGACAAATGGATCCTGGACATTATAAACAGAGGCTACAAATTTCAATTCCACACTCTTCCAAAAATGAGAGGCATGCCAAACCTGCCACACAATCAAAGGGCAGAGGCACAACTACAAATTTCAAAGCTCGTAAGCATGAGAGCTATTCAAGAGGTACCTACTCACGAACAAGGTCAAGGTTTCTATTCAAGACTTTTTCTGGTACCAAAGAAAGGAACCGACTGGAGACCCATTTTGGACTTATCCATCCTAAACACATTTTACTCGTACCAAAATTTAAGATGCTCACATTACAGCAGCTTCTTCCCATGCTGGGCAAGGAGTTTTGGCTGGTAACATTGGACCTCAAGGAGGCATACCTGCATGTCCCAATCAGACAAAGCTGCAGAAGATACCTCAGATTTCTTGCAGGTTCAATCCACTATCAATTCTCTGCATTGCCCTTTGGCTTATCTACTGCGCCCAGAGTATTCACAAAGTGCCTGGCATCAGTGATTGCCTATTGCAGACTTCAAGGGATACAAATTTACCCTTATTTGGACGACTGCCTGATCCAAGCGGACAGCAAGCACATACTTCTGGAACATCTGGCATATGTAACACGGTTACTGCATTCTCTGGGATACACCATCAACAAAGAGAAATCCAGGCTGACTCCATCTCAGAAAATAACTTTCCTGGGTGCCAACTTGGACACAAACACCCAGATGGCCTATCTTACACCAGAAAAACAGGGGCAACTAACTCAGTACTTCAAAATACTAGCAAAATGTACCAGGCTTACTGCAAGGAAAATCCTGCAGGCTCTGGGCTTCATTGCATCTTGCATTCTTTTAATCCCATGTGCAAAGCTGCATATGAGGAAACTTCAATGGTACCTAAAAAACCTATGGTCTCAACACAGCCACAGTTTGGAAACAATAATACCAATAATTCCATGTTTGCAAAAGAAATTTCTATGGTGGGCCCAAGCATGTCAAGCAAACACAGGCCTCCCATTCTGCAAGCCTCAAGCAAAGCAAGTCATCACAACAGACGCCTCAGATTACGCCTGGGGGGCGCACATGACGGACAGGCGCATTCAGGGCAAATGGTCCCAAAAGGAAAAGCACCTTCACATCAATCAAAAAGAAATGCTAGCAGTAATAAATGCAATTACAGCTTTCAAGGACTTCCTACATCCAGGACAATTACTGATAAGAACAGACAACACTACAGTAATGTGGTACATAAACAAACAAGGAGGAACACATTCATACCCCTTGTGCAGACTAGCCATGACTCTTTGGAACTTGGCTCTGGAATGGCAAATCGAACTTCAAGCACAGTACTTGCCAGGATTGGAAAACACGCTGGCAGACAATCTAAGCAGAAATATGACAGATCCACACGAATGGAAGTTACATCCTCAGGTGTTTACAGAGATAATCCAAGCGTGGGGGAGGCCAGACATAGATCTTTTTGCCTCCCACAGGAATCATCAATTGGAAAAGTTTTGTTCGAGGACTTTTCATCCAAAGGCCTGGAGAATGGACGCCCTTTCATTCAGTTGGACAGCATGGACAGTTTACGCATTCCCACCTCTGCCTCTTCTGCCCAAGGTGCTTTTGAAAGCAAGAGCAGACAGACCGAAGATGATACTGATTGCTCCAGATTGGCCAAGGCAACACTGGTACCCACTCCTGAGGAGCCTAACACATACTCCTCCCTGGTCCCTGCCACTAATGCCTCTTCTGCTGACTCAGCACAGCTACAAAACTCTTCACAGTCAGCTGAAAACACTCAATCTCGCTGCATGGAAAATTCCTTAACACCACAACAGACCCTACTCTCCAAGGAGGTGCAGGATGTCATTTTGGAGGCCAGAAGGCCATCTACTAGAAAAGCTTACTCCGCAAAATGGAAGCAGTTTTGCTCTTGGAATGAGAAAAAAGGCCAGGACCCTAGAAAACTGAACTTGCCTCAGGTATTACAGTATCTAACAGAGCTGCTGAACAGTGGACTATCATTTTCTTCCATAAAAATCCATGCCTCAGCCATTTCTGCAGAATTCAACACGGATCCTCCTTTATTTTCTCACCCACTCTTACGACAGTTCCTCAGAGGGGCTAAGAATATAAGACCACCAAGGAAACAACCAATACCAGCCTGGGATCTTAATTACATACTAGAAAAATTAACATTGCCCCCTTTTGAACCAGCTGCCTCAACAGATTTGCAATATTTGTCCTGGAAAACAGCCTTCCTTCTGGCTATCACTTCAGCTCGTAGGGTTTCGGAACTACAGGCCCTCATGGCAGTGTAGCCCTTTCTCATCTTCCATCAGGACAGGGTTTCCCTTCGTACCAACCCGTCATTTATGCCTAAAGTGGTATCCAGGGTAGCTTTAAATCAAGCCATACACCTACCTACCTTTTACCCCAATCCTCAAAACAAAGGGGAAAGGCTGCTACACTCTTTAGACATCCATAGGCAGCTACGTTATTATTTGGACAGAACAAAGTCCTTCAGGAAATCAGAACAACTCTTTGTGTCCTATGCTGTAGGGGCTCAAGGGAAGCCAGTTACCAAACAGACTATTTCAAAGTGGATAGGCCACTGCATACGGTTTTGTTATTCCTATCATGGGAAATCTGTTCCTACAGGTATCAGATCACACTCCACCAGGGCCACAGCTACCTCTACAGCCTTCCTCAGAGAAGTTCCTACCAAAGATATTTTGGAAGCAGCCACTTGGAGTTCTGTACATACCTTCACAAAACACTACCACCTGCCTTTATATTCCAGAACTAGAGCAGGCTTTGCCACTGCTGTGTTGCAGGGCATTCTGGCTCAGCCCAGTTCCTCCTAGTACCTACCACCCTGTGCGTAGCTTTGGGACTCTACCCATCTGTGATTACTGCAGCTGTATGCACGATGAACATAGTACAGTTTTGTACCTACCATAAATGTAGATGTTCGAGTGCTAATACAGCTGCAGTACAGGTTTCCCTCCCTCCTTCCCCACTTGGTAAAGGCATGGGGCCTAACACCCTCTTCATACAACCTGACTGGGTTATACTTCTATGGTTTATTTGCTTGCAACTACTGATTTTGGATTATATTGTATTGCTTGTATATACATAGAAACATAATTTATGTATTGCCTTCCTTCTGGGGGCACCTGACATCTGGGGCAAGAAAGACTGAAGAACATGGCGTCGGCTGTGTCTTATATACTCCGGCCTCACTGACGTCAGGAGAGAAAGCGACAACAACCGACGCCGGACCTAGACTTTGGAATTCGGCCGACCGAGGGACCGCCTTACGGCAGAGAACCCATCTGTGATTACTGCAGCTGTATTAGCACTCGAACATCTACATTTATGGTAGGTACAAAACTGTACTTTTCTCACAGTGGAGTCATCTATGACCAGTATGTTAGGATTTGTGCTGTTACGCCTTATGGGCTTATTTGTTGTGACACTGGTGTGTGTATTATTATGTGTTGTGGTTGTTTTTTTCATTGTTATGTTTGTAAGTGGCTTCTGTTTGGGACGCTTCTGATCTTTTGTTAAGTTACTAGTGAGTACCTCCACATATGTAGTTTTATGTGTCATCTCCTTATTTAGTTGGGAAGTGTGTGTGTGTGCTGACAGCCTGTTTGGCATTCAATTTGTCCTTATGTGAGAGTCTTGCCTCCAGTTTCATAATGTAACTACATCTATCACATAAAGCATTTGTTTGTTTCATGAGTAAGTGGTTGTTAGTATACATGAGACAATTAGTATACATGAGAAAATTGTTACATTGCCTCAGGATGCCCATGTTTATCAGGCTGACCAGAGAAATGATGGGAAATTGCCCATCCATGATAACAGGCTCTTACTGTATGTTTTATTAAGGAAGGAAATGGGTTAATTTGACTGGACTGTGCTAGTAGCACCGAGACTACAAGATGGACCTATACTTTGTGTAGGCTAAGGATGATCAATAAGGTAATGCTGCTCAGTGTGCAAATGAGTTGCTCCTAGAGCAGTAGAAAAGCTTGGAAGGGTTTCACTGACAGCTGTTTAGGGAAAAACTGAGCTTTCAGGCTTTTGTATCTCTGCAAAGGGACTTCTAACCATCGCTGTGAGAAGAGCAGCACCATGCACAAGTGAGGCTTAAATATGAGCAAAGAGAAACAAGTTTTAAGTTAACTACCAACGAGGAAAGCACACAGTAAGCCTTCCACCAACAATCTTGATCTCAGACAGGTTAGATCAGCACTCTTTTGTCATAAGGGTACAGAAAAACACCCAAGTGTAACAAAACCACACAAACTACCTACAATAGCATACAACTATCAGATACAATGTAATACAGTGCAATTAACTACTACTGCAGCAGCAGATAATACATTTTTCTCAAAACTGTTAAAATACAGTCACAGTATATGAGAAGTGCAAAAAGATACATAAAGCTCTTTTGTGTGCCTCCCAGCTCAGATAAACTGGGTAAACAGCTACTGCCACTACAGGAACACTCCCAGTCTTCCTAATGTAAAAGCACAGTAAAGGAGTGTCCAGAGTGAAATCGTACCACAGATAAACTTAAAAGATAATAAAGTGAAAATAATCACCACCCACTGTTCCTGCAAACTCTCCTTAAGCATTTCAATCTTATGCTCTAATAAGTGTATGAATTCTTGAAGGGACATAACTCCATGTATTATTGTCTGAAATTGAAGCCGCATGATTTTGATGTTGTCTACTATGTTTTATCCATGTTTGTCACCGTACTGAAAACTGCATCTTATACTTATCTCTAAATGTTTCTATTGTTCCTAATGTATTTATACTCTGCTTTCTAGAGCTTTTCTCCCTGGGCTTCCGCTGAAAATGGAGATATATCTAGTCAGACTTCCACAAACGAACTTAAAGATATGGCTACAGCAATGTACTTTTCAATAAAGGTCTTCACTTTGTATAAATGAGCCAAGAGCCACTCAATTGTGCAAAAATTATAAAGGCACTAAAAACAAGATACGCTGATTAATAAGCCCTCCAGCCAGTAAAACTACATGCAGAAATCTCAAGTGTTTCCCCAACCTAAACAGACCAGGCTACCTCCCAGTGCACTAGATGGAATATCCACTGACCTCTTGATGTAAAAACAAGTGCTTGCTAGAGTGTAAAAATGCACTACTTTATCCAACAACTAGCTAGATAATGAATTTGGAACAAGTAAATCAGAACAGATGAGAGGCAAAATGTACATTTTCAATATAAGCACATGGAAAGGCAAGTAAATAGTTCAAGATATCAACAGCACTGTAGAAAGGAAGGTCCTTATTTACTGCAATTTACAGTAGGGGTGGGCAGTTTAAAATCATCAGGTTTAAAAAGCAGATCAATGAAAGGGAGGGTTGTTGGGGAAAAACTAGCAGGGAATCATCAGCAGTGCTTTAGTTTATGCATGCTTTATACCACCCTAGACTGCAGCACATGCACAGAACACCACACATACTGCATGCATTATGCCATCATATACTGCATCACATGCACAGCACACCACACATAGAGTATGAATTATATCATATACTGTAGCACATGCAAAACCTACCACATATACAGCATATGTTATATCATCACATATTGCACCATTTACACAACACATCACACATATAGCATGTGTTTTAAATCATATACTATAACAGATGTACAGTGCAGTACACTAACAGCATATATCATGTCATTAGATATTGCAAGCTATGAATAGTACACCACTCATACAGCATGTATTATACTATCATATACTACAGCACACCATACATAGAGTATGAGTTATACCATCATAAGCTGCAGCACATGATTACCACACCCCATATACAGCATGCATTATATTATCATATACTACAGCACATGCACAGGTCACCACATATACAGCATGCATTATGCTATCATATACTACAGCACATGCACACCATGCCACACATACAGAACCCATTATACCAATATATATTGTAGCACATTCACAGTACACCACTCATACAGCACACATTATACCATTATATACTGCAGCACATCACACATACAGAGTTAAATGTACAGTAATGTACTGCAGCATATGCACACCATGCCACACATACATCATCTATAATACAACCATTTACTGCAGCACATAAACAGCATACCAGACATACAGCATGTATTATCATCATATATAGCACATGGGCCACACACCACACCTGCAGTATGCATTACACCATCATACATGGCAGCACATCCACATACAGTAAGGATTATACCATCATATTCTGTAGCACAAGCACAGCACACAACATAAACATGAATTATGTCATCATATAGTGCGACACATCACATATGCATCATGAATTATACCATAAGGTACTGCAGCACATGCACAGCACACTGTTCATATGGCATGCATTATAACATATACTATAGCACATGCACAACATACCACATGCACAGCATGAATTACACCATCATACTGCAGCAACTGCACAGCACACCACACATACAGTGTGCATTATCCCATCATATACTACAGCACATTCACACCACACATACAGCATGCATTATGCCATTGCACTCAATGCTGCACATACAGCAGCCATTATACCAATATGTGCTGTAGCACATTCAAAGTACACCACTCATACAGCATGCATTATACCATGATATACTGCAGAATATGCACACCACACATATGTGTATTATGCCATCATTTTCTACAGCCCATGCAAACCACACCACACATACAGTACCCATTATACCAATATATACTGTAGCACAAAGTACACCACTCATATAACATGCATTATACCAGGGTGGGTGGCCTAATGGTTAAGGTGTTTGCCTTACAAACACAAGGTGCAGGGTTTGAGTCTCACAAGGGATAATTGGCTAGGCTTACAATGGCTCGCAAGGGCAGTTAGCTTAGTTTGAACCTATGTTTGCATTGGGAGTGTGGCTTAATGGTTAAGGTGCTTGCCTTACAAACACAAGGTGCAGGGTTTGAGTCTCACAAGGGATAATTGGCTAGGCTTAAAATGGTTCACAAGGGCAGTTAGCTTAGTACTAAACTATGAACCTATGAACCTATATACTGCAGTACATGCACACCACACCACGCAAATGTGTATTATGCCATCACTTTCTACAGCCCATGCAAACTACACCATACATACTGCACCCATTATTCCAATATATACCTTAGCACAGTCAAAGTACACCACTCATATAGCATGCATTATACCATCATATACTGCAGCTCAAGCACAACATACCACACATACAGCATGAATTATACCATTATAGACTCCAGGATATTTACCCCACACCACACATATAGCATGCATTATACCATCATATATTGCAGCACAGGCATACCATGCCACACATACAGCATGAATTATACCATCATACACTTCAGCAGCGGTGCTACAGATGAGACATATAGAGTGCATTATACCATCAAATATTGCAGCATGTGCACAGCATATCATACATACATCATGCATTATGCTATTACACAGTGTAGGACAAGGACACCACACATACTGCAAGCATTATATCAATATGTACTGTAGCACATGCACAGTACACCATACTTACAGCATACATTATATCATCATATACTGCAGTACATGCATACCACACTGCACATACAGCATACATTATACCATCATATACTGCAGCACATGCACATCACACCACACATATATCATGAATTATATCATCATACACTGTAGCAGATGCACAGTACCCCACACATACAGCATGCATTATGCCATCATACACTTCAGCATATGTGCCACACATCACACATCACAAATACAACATGCATTATACTATCAAATATTGCACCATGTGCACAGCACATCATATGTACATGTATTTTAGTACAGTGCATGACACTGGCAGCATATATTACATCATTACATAATGCAAAGCTCACATAATACACTGCTCATACACCATGCATTATGCCATCATATACTGAAGCACATGCACAGCTAACCACAAATACATCATGAATTAAATCAGCATAAACTGCAGCACATGCATACCACACTACACATACAGCAAGCATTATACTGTCATATACTGCAGCATATACCCCACATCTCACACATACAACATGCATTGTGGCATCACATATTGTACCATGTACACAGGACATCTTGCATACAGCATGTATTTGAAATCACATGCTGTAACTGTGTACCACACTAACAGTATGTATTATGTCATTACATACTACAAAGTATGCACAGTACACCACTCATACAGCATGTATTGTACCATCATATACTGCAGCACTTCCAAAGCACTCCACACGTACAGCATGCATTACATCATCATATACTGTAGCACATGCTGAGCACACACATATACAGCACAAATTATACTATCATACACTGCAGAACATGTGCCACACACGACACATACAGCATGCATTATACCAATAAATTTTGCAGCATGTGCACAGCACATCATACACACAGCATGCATTATAAACTTTTACACTGCAGTACATGCACATTAGTATGTACCACACTAACAGCATATATTATGTCATTGCACACTGCAAAGTATGCACAGTACAGCACTTATTCAGCATGCATTATTTCATCATGTGCTGCAGTACATCCAAAGCACACCACACAATCAGCATGCATTATACCATCATATACTGCACCACATGCACACCACACCACTTGTGCAGCATACATTATACCATCATGCAGTGTAGCACATGCACAGCACACCACATATGCAACATGAATTATACCATCATATACTGCAGCACATCACACATACAGCAGGTATTACACCATAATATACTACAGTACATGCATACAACAACACAAATACAGCACACTTTATAGTAATATATACTGTAGCATGAGGACAGTGTACCAAATGTATAGCATGAATTATACCATCATATACTTCAACATATGCACACCACAACACAAATACAATCCCCTTTATACCAATATATACTCTAGCACAAGGACAGTGCACCGCACATACATAATGATTTATACCCTCACACACTGCAGCATATGCATGCCACAACACACATACAACATGCATCATATATTGCAGCACATGCACACCACTCATAGAGCATGAATTATACTATCATACAGTGAAGCAGATGCAGATCACTCGCCACATACAGTATGCATTATAGCATCACATATTGCACCATGTACACATCACATCACATGTATAGCTTGTATTTTAAAATCACATACTGTAACAGATGCACAGTTCACCAGACTAAAGGCATATATTATGCCATTAGATATTGCAAACTATACGTAGTACACCACTCATACAGGATGAATTATTCCATCATATAGTACAGCACACCATACTTAGAGTATGAATTATGCCATGCTGCAGCACATGCATACCATACCACATATACAGCATGGATTATGTCATCATATACTACAGCCCACACCACACCCCACTTACAAAACCCTTTCTACCAATATATACTGTAGCCATTCACAGTACACCACTCATACAGCATGCATTATACCATCATATACTTTAACACATGCAGAACACACCACACATGCAGCATGTCTTATACCAGCCAACATTGCAGCATGTGCACAGCACATCATGCAAGCAGCATGCATTATGCAATTAGACACTGTGGCACATGCACACCTCACCGCACATACAGCATGTGTTATACCATCATATACTGCAGCAAATGCCAGTACACTATGCATACAACATGCATTATACCAATATATACTGTAGCACATGCAGAATACATCACATTTTCAGTGTGCATTATACCATCAAATACTGCAGCACATGCACTGCACACCATACACAACGCATGCATTATACCATTACATACTGTAGCACATGCTCAACACACCACATATACAACATGAATTATATCATCATGTACTGCAGCACATCATGCATACTGCATCCATTATACCAATATGTAGTGTAGCACACGCACAGCACACCTCCTGCATGAATTATACCAGCATACACTGCAGCATATGCATGCCACACCAAGGATACAACATGCAAGATACCATCATATACTGTAGCACAAGCACAGCACACCTCCTGAATTATACCAGCATACATTGCAGCAGATGCAGAGCAGCTGACACATACATCACACATATAGCTTGTATTTTAAATCACATACTGTATAAGATGCACTATGCACTTCACTAAATGCATATATTATGTCAGTAGATATTGCAGACTATATGTAGTACACCACTCATACACTCTGCATTAAAGCATCATATTCTACAGCACACCATACATAGAGTATGATTTATACCATCATAAGCTGCAGCACACCCACACCACACTGCATATACAGCATGAATTATGCTGTCATATGCTAGCACATGCACACCATGCCACACATACAGAACCCATTATACCAATATATAATGTAGCACATTCACAATACAGCACTCATACAGCATGCATTATACCATCATATACTGCAGCACAAGCACAGCATAACACACATACAGCATTCATTATACCATAATATACTGCAGCACATGTGCCATGCATCACACATACAGCATGCATTATACCATAAAATATTGTACCATGTAACCAACACATCACATATGCAGCATGTATTTTAAATCACATACTGTAACAGATGCACAATGTACTACATTAAAGGCATATATTATGTCATTAGATATTGCAAACTATATGTAGTACACCACTCATAGAGCATGCATTATACCACCATATACTACAGCACATCATACATAAAGTATGAATTATACCATAATAAGCTGCAGCACATGCACAACACACCACATATACATGTATTATGCTATCATATACTACACCACATGCAAACCATGCCACACATACAGAAACCATTATACCAGTATATATATATATATATATATATATATATATATATACATATATATATATATATATATATATATATATATATATATACACATATACTGTAGCACATACACAGTACACCACTCATACAGCATGCATTATGCCATCATGTACTGCAGCACAAGCACAACACACTGCATATACAACATGAATTATACTATCATACACTGCAGCACATGCAAACCACACCCCACATACAGCTTGTATTGTACCATGATATACTGCAGCACATACACAGCAACTCAAACTTGCAGCATTCATTATACCATAATATACTGCAGCACGTGCCACACGCACATACAGCATGCATTATGCATCAACTATTGCACCATGTGCACAACACATCTCACATATAGCATATGTTTTAAATCACATGATCTAAAAGATGTACAGTACACCACACTTGAAGCATATACTATGTCATTACATACTGCAAAGTACACACAATATATCATGCATACAGAATACATTATATCATCATATAATGCAGAAGCACATGCACAGATAACCACACATATAGCATGATTTATACCATCATACACTGTAGCACATGCACAGCACACCAAACAGCATTGCATGCATTATACCATTGAATACTGCAGCACATACACCATACACCATACATGCAGCATGCATTGTACTATCACATATTGTACCATGTTCATAACACATCACACATACAGCATGCATTTTAAATCACATGCTGTAACAGATTAACAATGTACCTCACTAACAGCATATATTATGCCATTACATACTACAAAGTATGCACAGTACATCACTCATACAGCATGCATTATACCATCATATACTGCATCACATCCAAAGTACACCACACATACAGCATGCATTATTTATTTATTTTATTTTTAGAAAAGCTCCAGTAAGTACAAGTATAATAAATTTCAGAATTACAGGATTACAGAATAACAATTCTTACACATTTTACAAAACAGTTAATCAGACATTAGAAAGAGAATACATGGTAACAACAGTTACAATAAGTTGGCATTTGATGGAACAAATGCATGAAACATTCCATTATGTGCAAATTAAGGTAGTAAAAAAAGAATGCAAGTTCCTTCTGGAGATTATGGGCTAAAGGAGGCTATTAGTAGATATGTTAGGTACATAGAGAATTATAGTAGGAGGTTTTATAGGGTGAGAGCTATTAGTAGATATGTTAGGTAGGGAGAGAATTATAGTAGGATGTTATGTAGGATGAGAGCAAGAGCAATCCCATTGTGAGATTAGGTGTGAGTGAAGTAAAATTTTAAAGACAGAGAGACTGTTAGTGGTACAGATAAGAGGCAGGAGAGAATTCCAGTGACATGCTAAGCAAAAGGATAAAAGATGTTTGCCTGGAGGGCAGGCAGGTTTATGTAGCTTGATTAGATTTTGGAAGTTAGATCTAAGGCATCTGTTTGAATGATGTATTTGGAAGGTAGAGGCAAGGGGGGGACAGAGAGAGGGCCAAAAACTAAGTTTGTGTGCTTGGATAAGCTGAATATAAGTATGATAATTGGGGAGTTCAAGCCAGTTAAGTTGGTGCAGGGAGATGCAGTGATGGGTATTGGATCTGTGGCTAGTTGCAATTTCTGAGATTTTATAGTAACAGGAGTATACACAAAATTCAAGAACTCCTTCGGTTGCCCGAAAATGAGAGAAACTGAAAAAACCGCTACAGCAACTAAAGCGGAATGCCACAGGAATCAGCCACAAAGACAAAATCAACTTTTTTAGCACTTTCTTCCACTTTAATTTTACTTGGACTTCTTCAGAAAAACCAGGATGCCTCCCTACATCCTGGTTTTATACTGAATTGCATTTACTGATTTTATAGTTTAAAGGGAGAGAAAAGTATCTTCATAATATCATCTACAATAAGAGAAATACCTCCAACAGGCTAAAAGCTGAGAACTCCCCAAAATGTAGAAAAAGTCAGCCAAAACAACAAAGGAATCCTAGAGCCAAAGCTTAGCAAACACTGATAGTTAATAAAATATGTAAGTGCTTTCGAATGAAGTTCTTTTTTTGGCTGACTTTTTCTACATTTTGGGGAGTTCTCAGCTTTTAGCCTGTTGGAGGTATTTCTCTTATTGTAGATGATATTATGAAGATACTTTTCTCTCCCTTTAAACTATGAAATCAGTAAATGCAATTCAGTATAAAACCAGGATGTAGGGAGGCATCCTGGTCCAAGTAAAATTAAAGTGGAAGAAAGTGCTAAAAAAGTTGATTTTGTCTTTGTGGCTGATTCCTGTGGCATTCCGCTTTAGTTGCTGTAGCGTCTTTTTCAGTAACAGGAGTATAGTTTTGATTTGAGGGAGGATTGCAGATTGGTAAGGACAGAGGCCCCATACAGGAGGGAAGGGATGCGGTATGTATTAGCAAGAATGAGTCTGGTGGAGGGAGAAATTAAACGGTTGTGACAATAAAGCATACCAAGTTTCTTGTGAGTTTTTTTAACATTTACCTGAATATGGCTATCAAACTTTAGTTGGTCATCGATGAGGATTCCTAACAATTTAGCAGTGAAGACTGTTTCAAGAGGAGTGTTATTTTGGCTGGTGATAGAGAAAGAGTTTTTGTCTAGGGTGATGCTTTTAGGTGGGGATATCATTAGTTTAGTCTTGGATGCATTTAGTGCTAGGTGGTTATCTAGCATCCATTGTTCTGTAGAGGAGAAGGCATCTTGGGTTAAGTTTGTTAATGAAGAGGTGGAGGTTGCAGAACAGATTATTGTTGAGTCATCTGCATATTGGATGAAGTTGGCATTAGGGATGGCATGGTGAAAGTCATTAATGAAAATACTGAATAGAAGGGGCCATAGAATTGAGCCTTGGGGCACAGCTGTGGGAGTTAGGAATGGTGAAATACTTTTTTCCACTTAACTGCTTGTTTCCTATTGATAGGTAACTGGTGAACCAGTTACTAGAGGAGTGGGATAGATTTTGTTTAGAGAGCTTAGTAAGAAGAAAGTTATGAGAGATGGTGTTGAAGGCCTTAGAGAGGTCTAGGAGGAGGGTGGATACAATATGACCAGAGTCACGGGCTTTGTTTATGGTTTCTAGGAAGGAGAGGAGAGTGGTGGTGGTGCAATGGCCTGGTCAGAATCCATGCTGGGTGGGAGTAAGAAGGTTATTTTTTATTAGATAGGGTAAGAGTTGTAGATGGATGCATTTTTGAGAAGTTTTGAAATAGGGGATAAGATAGCAATGGGACGGAAGTTGGAGATTTCATTATTGTTACCGCCTTTATGGAGTGGAATAATAAAGGCCTTTTTCCAGAGCTGGGGAACCTGGCTTTCTGAAATTGATTGATTTATTAGGTTGCAGATGGAGAAGGCAATGGCTTCTGCGGCTATCTTAAGGAAGTAGGATGGTATTTCATCAGGTGCATTAGAGCAAGGTTTCAATTTTAGAATAAGTTTTTTTATGGTAGAGATGGGGTACCATCCTATACTGCACCACATGCACACAACACCGTATCACACATGCACCATGAATTATACCACCATGCAATGCAGCACAAGTGCCATGCACCACATGCACAGCATGCATTATACCCTCAAATATTGCACCATGTGTGCATCACGTCATGCATACAGCATGCATTATACCATTATACAATGCAGCACATGCACACCACACCACAGCTACAGCTTGAATTATACCATCATGTACTGCAGCACATCCACAACACAGCACTTATACAACATGAATTATACCATTGTATACTGCAGCACACCACACACAAAGCATGAATTATGTGATCATAAATGGTAGAGATGGGATGCCATCCTATACTGCACCACATGCACGCAACACCATATCACACATGCACCATGAATTATACCACCATGCAATGCAGCACAAGTGCCATACACCACATGTACAGCATGCATTATACCCTCAAATATTGCACCATGTGTGCATCACGTCATGCATACAGCATGCATTATGCCATTATACAGTGCAGCACATGCACACCACACCACAGATACAGTTTGAATTATACCATCATGTACTGCAGCACATCCACAACACAGCACTTATACAACATTAATTATACCATTGTATACTGCAGCACACCACACACAAAGCATGAATTATGTGATCATAAATTGCTGCAAATGCACAACACAGCACATATACAACATGAATTATATACCATCATCTATTGCAACACACCACATATATACAGCATGAAATATACCATCATATACTATAGCACATGCACACTACACCACACATATAGCACCTATTATACCAATATATACTGCAGCACTTTCACAGTACATCACTCATATAACATTAATTTTACCATCATATACTGCAGCACAAGCACAGCACACCAGTCATACAGCATGAATTATGCCATCATATAGTGCAGCACATGTACATCATACCACACATGCAGCATGAATTATTCTATCATGCACTGCAGCATAACTGCCACACACCACACATACAGACTGCATTATACCATCTAATACTGCAGCATGTGCACAGCACATCATACATACAGCATGCATTATACCATTATACACTGCAGCACATGCACACCATGCATACAACCTGCATTATACCATCATATACTGTAGTTCATGCACAGCACACCATGTATACAACATGAATTATGTCATCATATACTGCAGCATATTACGCATGTAGCATGAATTATACTATCATATACTACAGCACATGCACAACACACCACAGATACAGCATGCATTATACCATTTTGTACTGCAGCACATGCACACCACACCACACATACAGTATGCATTATGCCATGATGTACTACAGCACATGCACAACACAGCATGCATAGAGCGTCCATAACACCAATATATTCTGTAGCACATGCACAGCACATCATACATACAGCATAAATTATACCATCATATATTACAACACATGCATACCACACCACACATACAGCATGAATTATACCATCATAGAGTGCAGCAGATCCAGGGCACCCCACACATACAGCATGCATTATGCCATCATATACTGCAGCTCATGTGCCACAAACCACACATACTGTGTGCATTATACCAGCAAATATTGCTCAGTGTCAGAACACATCACATGTACAGCATGTATTTTAAATCACACTCTTTAACAGATGTACAGTGCACCACATTGACAACATGTATTATGTCATTATATACTGCAAAGTGCACACAATACGCCACTTATACTGCATGCAGTATACCATCATATACTACAGCACATGCAGAGCTAATCACAGATACAGCATGAATTATACAATCATACCCTGCAGCACATGCACAGCACACAATACTTACAGCATGCATTATAACTTCATATACTGTAGCATCTACTCTGCACACCACATATACAGCATGCAATGTACCACCACATACTGCACCATACACAGAGCAGATCACACATACAGCATTTGTTTTAAATTGCATACTGTAAGAGATGTACAGTGCATCATACTGACAGCATATATTATGTCATTACTTACTGCAAAATATGCATAGTACACCACTCATACAGCATTCATTATGTCATCATATACTGCAGCATATGCACAGCACATCTCACATGCAGCATGCATTATAACATCATATACTGCAACATATGCACACCACACTACCAATACTACATATGTTAGTTATTACATGTGCACAAAATACCACTCATATGCATGTGTTATACCATTATACACTATAACATTTGGAGGGCACACGTCACATTTCTCCTGGATTTTAGTATTCCATACTGTGCATAGCACTATCAGCTATGGCTTGGCACTGCCAACAATATATGAATGATGACTGGCAGTGAATGGAGCTTGAATCCCATCACTGCTAACCAGAGTACCACCAGCATATGTGGGAGACAAAGGCTATTATTGTGGGATCTGCTCCAGTGTTTCAAATAGCTCTGATGGCTAACAGAGAGATGATCTCTGAAGCTTAACTAGTGGTATTCAGCAAGATAAAAAAAAAAGAAAAGTGTGCCCAAGTATATGTAGGTGAATATACTTTATTTGCCTCTGGTTATAGCCTTCCAAATTGCACACCCAGTCTAAGACTATTGACTCTTTGGTCTATCATCCAGACACCATTGTTTCCATTCTAGCTTTCAACCACACTATCTTCATGTTTCTCTTACCAGTGATAACTGCTTTGCAAACAAATTATAATTTTTACACAGACACATATGCATGCTTGTACACACACACACACACACACACACACACACACACACACACACACACACACACACACACACACACATGAACACATACACATGGAATTACTGAAGGCAGTACACAATGCAGAAATGGACATCTTATCCATTTTGGATTTTTTTTCTTATTGTCAGTGTTTGATGCATGTATAACTGCTCACTTTACATCTATTGCTGAGGTGGTGGAAAGTAACTTACCTTTTGTGGAAAGGCAAAATATATAAAAGCAGGAAAAATAGCCATGCACTTTTTTTCTGTCTTTATTTACAAAAAACATAAAACTGTTAACATCCTAACCATATTATGCTAACATTATTAAATGATTTGGGTGTGGGTTATGATGTCATACAGCCACTCTACTGTATTTGGTGACTATGTCTATACCTCTGTAACTAAGTTCCAACGGACATGAGTATATGACTTCATAACCGACATCTTAACCATGAAGTCATGCTACAGGAACATATGGTTATTGAAAATATGTCCTCATGAAGTCTGTATCTGCTATCTTGTTAACTTCAATATACTTGCATGAGTAAGACGCTGAGCCCTGATTAGTATTAACAAAAGCGTGGAGAGATGTTTGTGGTATTATCTCTTAGACTAGATGAGTATATGAAATTGTCATCCTAGTTTAGCAGTCAGCCACCTTGGCTAGTTGTGTGATAACCAAGTTCAAAGACCATGTGCTGTAGGTTGCCTGATGAATCTGTTTCCAGCATTGACAGTTGGTAATGCACTGCATGCTAAAACTGTGGTTATGACAATATTGCTACAACTTTTCAGTTTTCTGATCTCTTTGCCAATTTGTGCGAGTGGTCTTCAGGTAAAAGCTGCTTCAAGCTCTTCTTGTTTTTCAGTTCCAAAATAATACAATACCTCTTTCTCATCTCTTTCTTCTTATTATGTAAGGTCACATTCATTCTTCAGAAGTGCCACCAGATGAAATTTGATTTAAGGTGTATTAATGGCATCTGCTGACATCCTTTAATTAAACAGCACTTTAGTATATATTTGGTTGAGAATTATCCTCTTTTAATTATCCTGAAAATTAAGTCTTCATTGGTCTGAAATTGCCTCATTCTTAATTCTGACTGAATTGTTTTTTTTTGTAGAATTAAAGCTAGTTAGTTTAAGTGCTGATGAAGGCAAATTGTTATAAGTATTTATAAATATGTCTGATTAACTTTAATGAAGACATACTTTTGTGATACTTCACCTACACAGATTTTTAAATGAGAATTAATTGTGGGATTGATTTGAATGGCTGACTTTATCTAGGTGACGTTATTTATTTCATTTCAGTCTATAAGGTAAGCATAGCAGGCAAATAAATGCTTAATCTTCATTGCATTCTTTGATAATTAATTAAAACAATTGGTTGCAGAAGAATAAAATGTGGATTATATAGAAAACTGAGCCTGTGTAATACAAAAGTAAAATATGGGTTTTGAAGATTATGAAAAAAATAATTGCACAAATAATTCATCATAGCATGCAGACAAAGGCAAACAATGGGAACAGTACAAGCAAAACATGATAATGCAGTGCTGTATAAAAGGCACTTATTATCCAACAGTGTGTAAAGGCATTGTGAACAGCAGCAAGCATAGAAAGGAGCTGAGTAATGGAAAAAATATAGAACAGAACCTGTGAGCTGGAGAGGTATGGATGGAAGCATTGTTGCTGTGCACATTCACAACAATAGAAGTATTTAAGATAATCTTTAAGAATTACCTAAAACTGAAAATGAAGAGAACCTGATGTGTTTTGGAAATAATGTAAATCTAGAAATAACATTCCTTGGCAGGAAAGTAGGGTCTGCCACTTTTATGAAGTAGTCTTTATAGATCAGATCCAACTAAGAGTTTGCAAACATGTATTTACTTATTTGTTAGACATTACTTAGGATCTTCCATCTAGGTAACTAAATTGGTGAGCGTTAGCTATTATGCAGTAAGAGGTTGTGAGAATGTAACCCATATGCAGCTTTAACTAGTAGCACTGCTGGAGTGCAAGGAGAGATGAGTATGGGGAACTTCCCTGGTTAATGGTCTTGCAAAGAATAACACAGTATGGGTGTAGGAACCAATAGAACTAGAGACAGGGATACAGGTTTAAGCTCATTACTAACTGATGGCCTTTACCCCCTGTGCTATAGCATACTTCGAGGCACCAATGAATCCATGAGCTGGAAAACCACAAAGTATGGTTAAATTTTGCTGACATAATAGCATTTTCAGCATGATATTAATAATTGCTTTTATTGACTGAGTTAGTCTTCCTAAGCTTTTGGTCTATTTTTTTTTTTTTTTGCTTTTCAGTCAATGTCATTCAAGTCCTGCATCTGGGTAGACGTTTATCCCTTCCTTCCCATGCCAGTTCCAGGCTTACTTTGGCTACCTGGATCTATGAAGTGATTATCCATACCTCCACACTAATGTACCTGTCTTGGTGCTCCACTCTTCTCTTGCATAAAATGGAAAACTATGAAGCCATCCTCTGCCTCAGCTGTATCGTGTTGCCTTCCCAGCTGTTTCCAACCTGGTGTGCATTCAACCATGGTATCAAAAATATATGGTTAAGGTAGCAGTTACACTACTCTCTTGTACAAAACCTCCATCCCTCCTTCTGAGACAGACAAGTGAACTCAGCCCTTTCATTCTTGTATCTCTGCTCTTTCTCTCTATGCTACAGAGATGACGTTGTTGTCACTTTTTGGGAAGACACAGATGCAATCAGTTAACTAAATTTGACTAAGTAGCAGTAGGGCCAAGATCCCACAGCCTTTTAGTTAAGAAATATATCTCCTACCAAGTGTGAAACACTGACCTCATAGCAGCAAAGGTGCAATCACATATCACTGAAACACTGTGGAATTGCCTAAACAATTTTTTTAGGAAAAGCAGTACAGATGCACTTGGAAACATAAGGATAACTTTAGAAAGAGTATTAATCACTCGGGATCCAAACCAGTTATTTTATATCAGGAAGGTTTATGGGCTACACTCTTGTGGCAGGAGAGGGTACCCTACACCTTTCTGAGCTGGGAACTGCTAGTTGAAGGCATATTATGTCTGTTATTCTAAAAGTGTTTTAGTTTTGGTTTAAGCACATGGGCTGCAAACCTGTTATTTTACATTAAGAAAGTCTGTGGTCTACAGTCACTCTTGTGGGAGGAGAGGGTAGCCTCTACCCTTCTGAGCTGGGAATTGCTGGTGAAGGCTTATTGTGCCTGATATTCTAAGTGTTTTTGTTCTAAGTACTTGGCTTCAGACAAGTTATTTTACATTAGGAAGGTTTGTGGTCTAGAGTCTTGTGGCATTATTGTCTACACAGATTTTTTTTAACTACTAAAACATCTAGTTTGAACATTGTGGAGCATTGTTCATCAAGTTCCTGTCTTACTGACCTATTCAAAAATTTAATTTCTCTCATTTCTCCCTAGTTCATAGGTTCATAGTTTAGTACTAAGCTAACTGCCCTTGCGAGGCATTTTAAGCCTAGCCAATTATACCTTGTGAGACTCAAACCCTGCACCTTGTGTTTGTAAGGCAAACACCTTAGCAATTAAGCCACCCTCCCAACCCCCTAGTAGATCATTAGCCATGGATATGCACTTCCTGACTCTATCTGTGGCCAGTCTGATTGAGATGGGTATTCTGAGGCATTGTAGCAATTGCTTCATGTACACTGACAACCCACTTATGCTTAACACAACAGATAAATTATGCAAGAGGTGTAAATACACCTTAATGCTGCAGGCAAAGCTCTCTCATACAGCCAAACTTATCCTATAGAAATTGTCAGTGACACTTGCACCACACCTACTGCACAGGGTAAAGACCTTACACATAAACCTATTTATGCTGAAGTACTTACAGGTAACCTTTCTAAAATACTAAGACCTCCTGCAAAGTACAATCAAAGAAAGGGTCGTCAGCCATCATGTAAACACTCTGTTAAAACACCACCCACAGCTGCACATAGTAACACTGTATCCAATGCCTCTACTGCTAAGCCCTTAAGGCAAACCAGCAAACAGCCAACTTTCCTAGTCATTGGTAATTGTATAGTGAGGTACACCGATGTCCTCCTCACCAGACTGAGTAAGGAGAGAATCATGTTTAGCTGTCTTTTCAAGATTAGGATCCATCAAGTCACACAGGCACTCAGGTCATTAAACCACAGGTGCCAGTATGACTCTGTCATAGGCCATGTGGGTGTTAGTAACCTGAGATATACCTCCCTTGGCTATATGAACCACGACTTGATAATGACCTGCGATATACCTCCCTTGACTATATGAACCACGACTTGATAATGACCTGCGATATACCTCCCTTGACTATATGAACCACGACTTGATAATGACCTGCGATATACCTCCCTTGACTATATGAACCACGACTTGATAATGACCTGAGATATACTTCCCTTGACTATATGAACCACGACTTGATAATGACCTGCGATATACCTCCCTTGACTATATGAACCACGACTTGATAATGACCTGCGATATACCTCCCTTGACTATATGAACCACGACTTGATAATGACCTGCGATATACCTCCCTTGACTATATGAACCACGACTTGATAATGACCTGCGATATACCTCCCTTGACTATATGAACCACGACTTGATAATGACCTACGATATACCTCCCTTGACTATATGAACCACGACTTGATAATGACCTACGATATACCTCCCTTGACTATATGAACCACGACTTGATAATGACCTGAGATATACCTCCCTTGACTATATGAACCACGACTTGATAATGACCTGCGATATACCTCCCTTGACTATATGAACCACGACTTGATAATGACCTGAGATATACCTCCCTTGACTATATGAACCACGACTTGATAATGACCTGCGATATACCTCCCTTGACTATATGAACCACGACTTGATAATGACCTACGATATACCTCCCTTGACTATATGAACCAAGACTTGATAATGACCTGCGATATACCTCCCTTGACTATATGAACCACGACTTGATAATGACCTGAGATATACCTCCCTTGACTATATGAACCACGACTTGATAATGACCTGCGATATACCTCCCTTGACTATATGAACCACGACTTGATGATGACCTGAGATATACCTCCCTTGACTATATGAACCACGACTTGATTGAGCTCACTGATTATGCATCTCAGGCAGGTATTAGCCTAGCACTGATCAACATACTACCTTCTCCAAAGATGATGTCATGTTATCAACAGAAAATGATTGATTTTAACAATTGATTTGGCTTCTTTTATTAATCCAGGGGGGTATAATATTTGATGGCCTGGGAGGACATGGTTGACAGACCATGCTGCTTTGCGAGGGATGGTCTGCACGTACCCCTCTATGCTTTTGGATATTGGCAAAGACGTTTTCCACCCCCATAGTGCCTTTTTTTTTAGACAATACCAAATGGATAAACCTACCGACCTAACTGAACCTATGAAGGGGTATCTGAAGGTGGCACTGCTCGGTGCTAGAAATTTTAATAAGAAACTCCACTCCTTGCAAGCCATCCTCTCCCTGGGGAGTGTAAACATCTGTGTAGTAACAGAGACATGATTTAAAGTCGCATTGAGTACCCCAGCAATTCAAGGTTATAATGCCTTTCACACCTTTAGATCAGCTACTGCACAGGAGGGAAATAAAGATGGAGGAGTCTCATTCTATATTAAAAACAACCTGCCATCCAGACTAGCCAAAGTGTATGACCTGCTGGAACTCATACATGTGTAGCTCACCATAAATAGGGTATCATATCACATCCTTGCAACTTATAGTCCCCCTCCATGTACCAGGAAAGCCATACTACCTATCTCAATGTACTAGAGTCCCTCACCGTTCAACTCAATATGATATTTATGGGGGATCACAATTACCCCTCTATATATTTGGAATCCTACACCACTTCTGTCTAGTGATTCCTAAACTTTGTTAATACCAACATCTTGCAACAGTTGGTCCATTTTCTACCAGGGGTACAAATATCCTTGACCTTGTAATCATGGACATGGAGGCCAATGTTCCTCACCCAATGCAACTTCTTCGCTCATCAGATCTGACCATAAGGCAGTATTACTTGAAATAAAATTATATCCAGGGATCCAACGAAACCAAAACCCTTTAGGAACTATACTAGGGCTAAACTCTCTCTACAAGCAACACCTTGGCTAAACTCCAAGTACCCAAAAACCCAGTAAACACCATAGCATATGCTGAGCTATTTACAAAATCTCTGTATGGCCATAGTGATAGCTGTATAGAACGGGCTGTGCTGACTCATATTAAGGATAAGATAAACTCAAAAGTCAAGCCATCCTTGTCATTATAAACAAGCTCACTAATTTAGGTATAAATCCTGTTATTACCTGCTGGATAGCAAACTGGCTCACTGATAGGACCCATGAGGTCAAAGTAGGTGAAGTTACGTCCACCAAGAGGCCAGTCACTAGTGGAGTCCCCCAAGGATCCATACTGGGATTGCTTCTTTTTGGCATCTATTTCTCTGAAATGGAAGCAAATGCTGAAGATTTATGGCAGACCAAGGTTGCAGATGATTGCAAGCTTCAAGAAGGTTTATCTCTCACTAACAAATGGTGACAGAGCCATGGTTTTAAACTCAGTGCTAAGAAATGCATAATTATACCCTTTGGGAAGTCAACCATCCCAGCTAATTACCATGTTGATAATACACACCTAAGAGTCAACCCAGTGGTCAGGGATCTGAGTAAATACGTAGCTAGTAACCTTAACTGTGACCACCATATGGCCACAGTGGTGAGGAAATCCTTTTCTATTGTGCAACTTATAAGTAAGGGCATGGAATCTAGGTCTAAAGAGGTCCTTATTCTACTGTATTCTGCCTTTATCAGACCAATTGTAGAGTACAGTGCTCCCTTTTGTGTGTACCTGACCAGGCATATGCAGCAACTAGTGACCCCAGAGGTTCATTCCAAAAAGAATACAAGGTATAACAGACCTGCCTTATGCAGAGCACCTTAAAGCCCTTTACTTCTACTCAGTCTCCTATAGATTGCTGAGGGATGATCTATGCCTAGCTTACAAGGTATCTATAGACCCCACACTTCTGAATCTCCTACATATTCGTAATTCAAACAGTACCAGAAATACAAGGTCTAGGGAGCTAAATTTTGCCTGTGACTTAAACAGAACATGCTGGAGAGACAGATATGTGTCCCAGAGACTTCCCCTCCTATGGAATAGGCTTCACATCCAAGTGAAGCTGAGTTCATCTATTACCCAGTTTAAGCACATCCTAGTCCAGTGGATGGGGAATGGGAAATTTACACTGGGCCTGGCACCCATGCACCTTATGGACAGAGTTATCTTATAAATGCCTATCTTTCAATGTCCTGTTCAGATACAAGGCATTAATATTATTTCGAGGAATCTTGGCCAGGCTTAGAAAGCCCCCCCCATGGGTCATCATCCTATTAATAAGCTCCCCCATGGGTTGATAGCCTATTAACAATCTGTGAATATATAATATGTCAGTGTGACACCACATCTTCATATACCCACTGAAATCTATTTCCATTTGCATGTGCTCACTGACACCCACCTTATACTACGGTATATACTTGAAGTTAAATATTACCTGTTTTGTCAAACTGTAGTAGAAAATGGTATTTATTTGGTCATCTGTTGACATCACTTCATTTCTTAAAGATTTATTGACCTCAGAGTGAGTTATAATTTCAAATGTGGTGCAGTGGGTCTCCTCCTGCACTAGGGATGATTTCAACAATTGACTAAGTTTCTAGTGTAATTCTAAGGGGATCCAGTATCTGTCTGTCTGGGATGACATGATTGACAGACTTCAATGCTTTGCCAGAGATGGCCTGCATTTGTCAACGCCGGGCTTCCGGATACTGGCCAAGGGTCTTGCCACCCCTATAGTGCCTTTTTAGGTGGTGTTCCAAAGACCAAATTACCACTGTAACAGCTACAAACAAATGCAATCTGAGGGTCATGCTGCTCAATGCTAGAAGTCTAACTCTCAAAATGCACTCACTTGAAGCACTCCTTAAAATGGAGAACATTAACATTTGTGCTGTAACAGAGACCTGGTTCAAGGCAGCAGAAAGCACCCCTGCACTACCAGGCTATAACTCATTCCACACCTTTTGGCCCCAGAACGTGGACCGAAGCTGTAAAGTTGGTGGTGTTTCCATATTCATAAAGGATGCGCACACCTCCAGACTGGTAGCCCAATATAATGCATCAAAGATACTTCAGGTAACATTGGGTAAGACAGCAATTCAGGTCATAGCCTGCTATAGGTCCTCAATTATGTCCCAAGACTCACACTGCACGTTCATAAGCAGCCTGGAGAATATTAGGGTCCAACCTAACACTTTTATACTGGGTGACTTCAACTACCCCTCCATTAACTGGGAAAGCTACTCATGTACCAATACACTTGCCCAACATTTCCTGGAATTCATTAATTCTAATGCCCTGGACCAGCTTGCTCTTCCCCCCACTAGAAGTAGCAACATCCTTGACCTGGTCATTGCTAACATGTGCAACCATTGCTCTACACCAGTAGTAAACTCCTCCCTGGTTAGGTCCGACCACAAACTAATAACTTTGGAAATAACCCCCCCCCCCCCACACACACACACACCGAAAAGGTAACCACCATGAAAAACTTCACCAAAGCTAACTCTGGGCTCCTAAAAACAGAAGTGGCTAACTTCACAGCACCCATGCAAATGGAGAATATTTCCATGACCGCTGAATCATACACCAATGCACTGTACAAAGGGTTTATATGAGTGCATTGAATTATTACTACTTCGAATGTACTAATATTGAACCTTTTGCATCAAACACTGAATGTAGCAAAGCTGCAGAATATTGAATACTTTCCTAGGGAAAGTATTCGGTGGGCCATTTCTGCAGCATCGCTATTTCCTCTACTATGGAGTGAAGGTTACGGACCGGGTTAAGGTAAGTGTGCGAATGAAGGTGAGTATGCGATAGGGACTTTAGGGTTAGGGAGCAGGTAAGGTGAGTGTGCGATAGGGATTTTAGGGTTAGGGAGCGGGTAAGGTGAGTGTGCGGTAGTTACGGACCTTAGGGTTAGGGTTGGGTTAAGGTAAGTGGATAGCTAGTAGTATATGTATGGTTTAGTGTACGGTTTTGTGAAGTGTATGTGTGTGGATTATGCAGTTTGGTGTGCTTGTGTTGTGTGTATGTTTGTTGGAACAGAAATTTTTTTCCCTGGAAAAAAATTTGCTGTTCTGAGTGTTTGATGTTGTGGTGTTTCGAGTGAAATGGTTTGATATTAGAACATTCGATGTAGTAATACTTCGATGTTCTAATATAAACCCCTGTATGAACACATACACAAATGCATGGATCTCGCCATACCCAATAGAATCAAGATGCTCTCCTCAAAAAAAAAAGCAAGCCAATCTGGCGGTCCCCTGCCATAAACAAAGTCTACAACAGAAGGAGTCTCATATTGCCTACTTAGAGGCGATCTCTGCTTGACTTACAAAGCCATGTCTGACCCAGCTCTGTTGGAAATGCTACATCTAAAAAAATCCCAATCCCTCTGCACCACATGCTCCAGAAACCTCAACCTCATTACCACAATCAACAGAACATGCTGGAGGGACAGGTTCATAACCCAGAGACTGCCCATGCTATGGAATAGACTTCCCATACATGTCAAGCAGAGCACCTCACTGGCCCTCTTCAAGAGAAATCTTGATGAGTGGATGGGAAATAGAAAATTCACCCCGGGGATCACTCCAGTGGCTCTACTCGTCAGAGGCACTGGGAACTAAGGTCAGGTGGTACGATGCCAAGGTAATCCTATGGGCTAGGCTTGTAAAGGCTCCAGGGCCATTAGCTTAATACATACCTATGAACCTATGAAACTATGTGAAAGTCCTCCTCAGAAGGTAAAAGATCTCAATAGTTTCATTGGTCTGGCTAGCTGAGACCGATTTTCAATGAGAGGCTGGCTGACAAATCTATTTAATTCCAATAAAATGAGGAAGTCATTACTGACTGAAAGAATAACTTTGTATTCTTAAGTCCGTCATTCTGTTTTCAAGAAAGTAAATATATGGTAGCTTACTGTTCTTGCTAGTTTTTCTCTGACTTTTTTATAGCAAAAGCATAGATAGTTTTTACAATAGTTATTTGCCACTTGAAAATTTTACCCCCAAAGCTATTACACTGTCCTCAAAAGATATCCTGAAATGTTCATAATGGCCAGGTGATTAATAATGTATGTTTAGCCTATAATCCAGTAATGTGCTCCAAGGTGAATCTAAGCCACTGAGGTTGTGGTTGTGCTTTTGCAGTTTGATCCATAAACCTTAAAGCTGATAATGTCAAGTTCACGGCTGCACGGGAATTCCTTCAGAATGTCTAAACTCGTGTCATCAGATTTGTTACATCTAATCTTTAGATTTAATGGTTTTCAGTGAAGTGAGAGAGGTCTGTCCACATCTTTCAGTGTAATTTTACATGGAGTATATGGATTCTGTACACCCAAACTATGAAATAATAAATCACTTCCACCAACAGCATATAGATGATTATATTGGTGATTAACTAATCAAAGTCTATGTGGTTAATACTAATAGAAAAAGTGGGCTGGATTTTGTAGAAATTCTTATTTAAGGGTAAAGTCGTCATACCATTATGTAGGAAGCTGCTCTCTTGATCCTTCAAATTGATATGTATTGCTCCAAGATCAGCAAACACTAGTATTCATTTTCAGTCCATAAGTTTCATTAATATGGTCTTCAATTAATTCACCTTTGAGGAAGTAAGGTTGCCAACCCAAAATAGAAATATTAGACTGTGACTACTGATAATAATGCCTGGGGCTGTCTGTTATGTTATTTCCTTACATAGGAATAAATTACAGATCCTACTAAACTGACAGTTGCTCCCACCCCCAAATACTTAAAAAATTCTCCTTTGCATACTCCATGTATTCTTGTAATTGAAACCGTTAACTATTTTTGTACTAGTAATGCATTGCATACCCTATACAATCTATTTAATACTTTTATGGGATCATAGCATCATAGGACGTTACTAGGCTAATGGCCCTATGGCCCTTACAAGACTAGCCAAGTTATACCCTTATTTCTGCAATCAGCACCAATTGCCCCTATCCAAGAGAGACACAGGTGTAAACCCCAGGATGAATTTATGGTTACCCATCCAATCATCCAGATTGCGTTTGAAAGGGGCCAATGAGGTGTTCTGTTTGACTTGAAGTGGGAGTCTGTTTCAAAGGTGTGGTAACCTCTGGGAGATAAATCTGTCCCTCCAGCAGATTCGATTAATGTCACATACTAGGTTAAGGTCTTTATAGCGAATAACCCGTTTATCATTTGACTTGCGGATATGCAGCATTTCCAGTATAGCAGGGTCAAAGATTGCCTTATATGCAAGGCATAGATTGCATCTTGAGTAGTCTGTATGAAACAGAATAAAGTGACAGTGATTTTAGATGATCCACATAGGATAAATGCTGAAGATCTTGAATTTTCCTTGTGAGGAACCTTTGTGGTCTCTCCAATTGCTGCAGGTGCTTGGAAAGGGACATAACCAAAAGGAGCATTGTATTCAGTTATTGGCCTGATGAGGGAAGAGTATTGAGAGGTTACAATTTCTTTTTTTCTGGATGCAATGCCCTTACTTATGAGATGAGCAATATAGAATTCCCTTCTTACCACTGTGGAGACATGGTGATCAAAGGTAAGGTTGCTGTCAACCTGTGTGCCCAAGTCTCTCACCACTGAATGCATAATTAGTGTGTTGTTATTGATGTGGTAATTAACAGGAAAAATTGCACTTATGGAAAGGGATGATAATACATTGTTTTGCATTGAGTTTAAGGCCATGACTTTGGCACCAGTCATTTGTTTGTGTAAGACCTTCTTGTAGGATGTTGACATTGTTTGGAGATTCTATGACCACTCCCAGTTTGCAGTCATCAGCAAACATTGTCAGCCACAGACCTTTAGTTTTAGCTTGTATGTCAGAGAAATAGATTCCAAACAGTAGACGACCCAGGACTTATCCCTGTGGAACACCACTGGTTACAGGTCTGCTGTTGGAGGTGGATAGGCCTATTTTGACTGTATAGGTTCTATTATTGAGCCATTTAGTGACCCATCTAAGGGCTGATACCTAGCTGAGTGAGTATATCAATGATGCCTGAGTGGGGGGTAGTGTCAAAAGCCATGGCTAAGTCTAGGTAGGCTGTATGCACAGATTTACCCTCATCCAGGGCCTTAGTGACTGTCTTGAAGAAGTTTACCAGGTTTAATAGCCATGATCTCCTTTTGACAAATAGAAACTGAGTAGGATCAAGTGTTTGGAGATTACCTATATCTTTTTTGATAAGGTCCATGATGATATTTTCCATGGGCTTGCAGATAACACTAGTCAGGCTTATAGGTCTATAGTTCCTGGGGTCAATGGAAGCACCACCTTTGTGCAAGGGGATAATGGTGGCAGTTTTCTATTGAGCTGGGATGAAGCTATGATTGAAAAGAGTACCCAGTGTGGTGTTGCTAATTCTTGTCTGAGCCCATGCAGGGCACAACCTGGGATGTTATGATGTCCCATAGATGCTGTGTTTTTGGCCTTAGAGAGAGCATTTGTGACCTCCCCTTTAAAGATACAAGGTAGAGGATAGGTGGTAGAGTTGTCATGGGGTACATGTGGACAGAACCTGCCAGCTAACAGGTTAGCTATGTCCACAGGGCCAGTAAATGTGGTATCACTAGTTTGGCACAAATCTGGGCCTTTCGTTTTAGGTTATGGATTTAACTAAAGAATGCCTTATGGTTGTCCTTAACTGAAGGATCTAATATGGATTCATAGTTTGCTTTGGAGGACTTCACAAGAAATCTTATTTGCTTGTTTAAGCTGAGGAGTCAGTATTTACAGTTTAGGGCACTCTCCCTCTTACACTTAGACAGCAATTTCTTCCTGTTATTGTAAAGCCTGTTAATGTCAGTTGTCCACCAGGCAGGTTTGCTCTTTCTTGAGGAGCTTGTTTTGGTCCTATCAGGTACGGCCAATTCAATGCAGCTATACAGGTGTTTGTATAAAGCACTGCCAGTTCCATCTTGGGGGGGGGGTGCAGCAAAACTATTTATAACATCCCATAAGAGGTTATAATCTGCTTTGGATATGTTTTTAGTTTAGTTGCTGCTGGGGGGGGGGTCAGGTGTGATAGTTACTTAGAATGAGACTGATTTGTGGTCAGATCTCACTAGGGAATAACTCACAGTGGGGATGCTACAGTGGTCCCCCATATTGTTAAGCACCAGATCCATGATGTTGGCATCCCTTGGGGTGTCAACCAGCTGGTCCAGGGCAGTGAGTTAAGGAAGTCGGGGAACCTTTGTCCAAGTTAGTTTAAGAATGTGTAATTTACCCAGTTAATGGAGGGGTAGTTAAATTCTCCCAAAACCATGGTGTTTGGATATATCTTGATAGGCTCAAGTTGAGACAAATAGGCAGACTGGGTGTCCTGATTCATAGAGGGGGTCCTGTAGCTGACAATGACTTGGATAGGTGTCCTACCAACAGTAAATTGCTCCTGAAGTATATCCAGGTAATCATACTGTTTAATCAATCTGGAGGTGCATTTATCTTTAATGAATATCGATACACCACTTCCTTTAGTTTTCATGCCTTCAGTTTGTGGTCTGAACGTGTGGAAAGAGGTGTAGCCCAGTATGGCTGGGGTACTGTCTACAGCCTTGAACCAGGTCTCTGTGACTGCATAAACATCTAAATCTTCCAAGGTGAGGACTGCTTCCAGTGAGAGCAGCTTCATGTTAAGACTCCTAGCATTAAGCAGCATAACCTTGAGGTTGTTTTCGGATGGAGTTTTTACATTGGGAATTTTGTCCTTGAGACACTGCCTAAAAAAGGAACTATGGTGGTGGTGGCAAGAGCCTTAGCCAGTAGCCAAAATCCCAAGAGTGACAGATGAAGGCCATCTCTGGCAAAGCATCGAGGTCTGCCAATCATGTCATCCCAGGCTGACAGATACTGTATCCCATTAGAATGACACCATAAACTAAGACATTTATTGAAGTCAATCATTTTCTGTTTGTATTGAGGCAACATCCTAGGTGTAGGTAAAATGCTGCTTAAGGCTAGGGACATACCTGCCCGAGACACATAGTCTGAGAGCTCAGTCGTGTCTCTCTTCATATTGTCCAGAGAGGTACATCTCAAGTCATTCACACCAACATGGAGTATGACAGAGTCATAACAGTACCTGTTTTTGAGACACTTGAGTGCATATGTGATATGGTGGATCCTGGTACCTGACAGACAGCTGACAGTGACCTTCTCCTTATCCAGCCTGGTGAGAGGGACATCTGTGTGTGTCACGATTGAATCACCTATGACTAGGGTTACCATATTTGTTTGTATGAAAAAGAGGAGGAAAAAATATGTGCTGCTACCAGCTCATATTATTTCATCCTGTTAGGGCTGAAGAGCAAAAAAAAAAAAAAAAAAGCAAGCAGTTCCGCATTGAACAGAGCTCCGCTTTTTGATACCGGTATACGAGCCAATCAAAAATGTGCACAGCGGACCCTCTTCTGTTCAATGTGGAACATCAAGCTGTTCCGCATTGAACAGAGTTCCACTTTTTGATTGGCTCGCATACCGGTATACGAGCCAATCAAAAACACACACAGCGGACCCTCTTCTGTTCAATGCGGAACATCAAGCAGTTCCGCATTGAACAGAGCTCCGTTTTTTGATTGGCTCGTATACCGGTATATGAGCCAATCAAAAAAAAAAAAAACAAAGCGGAGGAAAGACTCTGAAATAGGGATGCCTGTTTTTTGAAAATTCTGTGATTTGTCCAGGCAAATCACAGAATTTTCAAAAACCGCCCAGACAGGAGCCCAAAAAAGTAGACGTGTCTGGGAAAACCCGGACGTATGGTAACCTTACCTATGACTAATATGGACTGCGGTGGAGGTGCTGTGGTAGCATTGTCGCTTCATAGTAAGACGTAGTCCTGTTCGATTCTCAGCTAGAGCTTCTTCTGTGTGGAGACATGTGTGAATGGGCGTACCTTCATTGAGGGTAGTACGTCAGAGCTGGCAACTCAGCACGTAAAAATCTACTGCCAATCATTAGCGGACCGGAGTTCCGCTGTGGCAACCCCTAACCGTGAAAAGCCAAAAGACACAACAACAACCTATGACTAATATGTTTGGTTTTGTGTTTTGTCTTAAGGGCTTGACAGGTGAGACACTGGTGCATGAGCTGTTATGTGTATTGTGTTCTACAGAGGAAGTATTATGTGTAGCATGCTTGTGTTTGGGAGGCCTCTGGTGTTTAGGTATATTTTATAGTTTTAAACTGCACTCTAATTGTTAGAATGCATAGGAATATGGCAGAACATGTCCTCTCCTTTACAGCCTCAAATATTGACATTTCAGCCCCTCCCTACAGACACATCCACACACACACATACTGTATATGTACACACACACACACACACACACACACACACACACACACACACACACATATATATGTATATATATGTATTTATATAGTGGAAACAACAGGAAAAAATATAGACTGTGGGCACATTTGCTACATTTCATGCAAAAGTCCATATATGTAATAAATACTGTTAAACTCTGGAAGTTTTTAGTGCCACTGAGACTGACAATAAAGTTGGATAAATAACTACCTTCAATAGTGTAATAGGTGGTATGGCATGTACTTTGTCGATAAATGCGCTGGATGAAAAAAGAAAACACATGCATGCAACTGGTAAGCTTATTAAAAAAATCTTAGCTCTCAGACTAGAGAAAGAACATATATTTAAGCCGATTCTCATGCGGGAAAACATAACAGCATATTTATTTATTTATTTATTTATTTTTATTTATTTCCAGTTTGATTACCAGGGAAGTCCACTGGGCCAAAATGGCTCCAAGATGCATAATACAGTTAATAGACAAGTGATACACAAGTATAAAAGATAAAAATATACAAAATAAGTTACAAATTAACACGTCTGGTGTCATGCTATTTAACAGAGTTCATTGAGAATGAAGTTGAGGGTTATACAATTTCATTTGAGGAACACTCCTATGTATAGAGTTTGACAACAATGTATGCATGAACATGAGTAAAAAGAGAAGACAGAATAAAGAAATAAAGAATACACTCTACATATGCACATTTAAACAGGGATGTTATTTACAATATTTACAAGGTTGAGTCGAGTCAGAGTAGCTATAGGAGTTGTTGAGAGCATAGAGAGCCCTGGATATAGAGAGAGAGTACACTGGGAGCCTGAAGCTTAGCTTGGATTAGGTAGGGTGAAGGCAGGTACATTTCCAGTTAGAGGGCAGGCGTTTGAAAAGCAGCTTTTTAAAGTTTTCAGTGTTTGGTGTAGATCTTAGAGTAGATGGAAGGGAATTCCATTTTTTTCCAAGTGAGTAAGAGAGGAGAAGTTGGCCAGCAGGATATTTAGGTTTATGGATAGCAATTAGATTCTGATGCTCAGATCTTAGAGTTCTATTGGGTATGTAGGGGGAAGGAGATTAATTAGAGCAGGACATTTTGTTGGGTGAAATATAAGTCTAGAGGTGGCGAAAGTGGATGAGTTTAAGTACTTAGGATCAACAGTTCAGAGTAATAGTGAGTGTGGAAGAGAGGTGAAGAAGAGAGTACAGGCAGGATGGAGTGGGTGGGGAAGAGTGTCAGGAGTGATTTGTGACAGACGAGTACCAGTGAGAGTGAAAGGGAAGGTCTACAAGAGGGTAGTGAGACCAGCTATGTTATATGGGTTGGAGACAGTGGCATTGACAAAAAGGCAGGAGTCAGAGCTTGACGTGGCAGAGTTGAAGATGTTAAGATTTGCACTGGGTGTGACGAGGATGGACAGGATTAGGTATAAGTATATTAGAGAGTCAGCCCATGTTGGAAGGTTTGGAGACAAAGCCAGAGAGGCAAGATTACGTTGGTTTGGACATGTGCTGAGGAGGGATGCAGAGTATATTGGGAAAAAGATGCTAAGGATGAAGCTGCCAGGTAACAGGAAAAGAGGAAGGCCTAAGATAAGGTTTATGGATGTGGTGAGAGAGGACATGCAAGTGGCTGGTGTGACAAAACAAGATGCAGAGGACAGGAAGAAATGGAAACAGCTGATCTGCTGTGGCGACCCCTAATGGGAGCAACCAAATGAAAAAGAACAGTGGTGAGTTGGAGATAGTCTAGGTAGTTAGGGAGTTCAAGCCAATTCAGGGATTGTAGGGTAAGGCAATGATGGGTATAGTTTTTGGAGTTAGTGGCAAATTTAGAGATTTTGTTATAGCAGCTTTCTAGTTTGGAGGTGATAGTGGAGGACAGATTGGTTAGGAGAGGGGCTCCTTATAATAAGGAAGGAAGAAGATAGGTTGTGGCCAGAGTATGCCTAGTAGAGTTAGAGAGAAAGTGATTGTTCCTGCACAGCATGCCTAGCTTTTGGTGGGTTTTCTTGATATTTTGTTGAATATGAATATCAAATTTGAGGTGTTCATCAATGGTAATGCCAAGTAGTTTAGCGGAAGAAACTACTTTTATAGGTGAACTGGTATGGCTATAGACTTTGAAGTTGTTTTTGTCATAGGAGAGGATCTTTGTAGGAGGGAATAGTAGAATCTTTGATTTATTTGCATTTAGAGAGAGATGGTTTTGGCGCATCCAGTTTTCGGTTGTTGAGAATGCAATTTGGGTTTTGTTTAGCAGTTCAGAGAGGTTTGAGGCAGAGCAGACTAAGGTTGAATCATCTGCGTATTGAATGATTTTGGTGTCAGGAATAGCAGAGTGAAGGTTATTGATGAAGATATTAAAGAGCATGGGGCCAAGAATAGATCCCTGTGGTACTCCAGTTGGGGTAGGTAGGAAGGAAAATATGGAGTTCTTCCATTTGACTGTCTGTGATCTGTCTGATAGATAACTGGACAACCAGGATAAAGTGTTAGGTGAGAGATGTAGGCTAGAGAGATGACAGAGAAGGTGCTTGTGGGACACAGTATCGGAAGCTTTAGACAGATAAAGTAAAATGGTAGAAACTAAATGTCCTGAATCTCGCGCTTATATTATACTAAAAGGGTAAAACAGCTGAGAAATTTGGCCCAGGATTGTAATTATGCTAAAACATTAGAACACATTTTGAAATATAGAACTGTCTATGGAATAAGCAGTCGCATGCTAAGAAAGTTGGGAAAAACAAATTTAACAGTAGCAGATAACGACTTCTTAAAGATAAACAGTGAAGTGGCAAACTTCAAGCTTTGTAAGAAAGATGCAACCCAGTGACATGAAACAGGATGTAGGAGTAATGAAATAATGGGTTTGGTTTCAAGAGTAAGTCAACAAATGTAATGGATGTTACTGGTACATTGTGAAATAACACACAGCAAATAAGAGTCAGACAAATGGGGCACATAGTGAGAGATGGTAGGAGCTTCATGAGATTTGAAATGAAATTCAGCATTTGTTACTGACACAGTTTTTGAGATGATAAAATCATCACAAAAATGTAGAGCAAACATAGTCCTTAAACTGTGTGCCTAGTCTAAATTTTAAACAAACAAAGGCATTCCTTGAAATGAAACTAGAAGGGAAGCTTATGTATTTTGACGTTCGTAGGCTCATAGGTTCAAAGGTATGTACTAGGCTAGGTGCCTTTGCAGACTATTTTAAGCCTAGATAATTTCACTGTGTGATAATCAAATCCTGTAGTTCTTGTCTATGAGATAAACACCTTAACCATTATGCTAACTCTCCAACCCCCTTATGTTAACCTCCAACCCCAATACTGACAACAATGTGATGATAATAAGTGAAATCAAGTTGAGATAACAGAGTAACACAGTTTCTCAGCTTGCTAGTACTGTATTCATACTTTTCAACTGTTCCTATTTTCAGGCCTGATTTAGGATGTCCCCATTTTTGGAGGTTTGTATCTGTTTTCAGACATGATTTAGCCATTTGCTTAATTTTTCTGAATCTGCCCCATCACATGTGGGTTTTTAAGCTCTTTAGGGCACAGAAAAGCATACTACATGACCAACATACGAGAGGAAACAATAATTTAAAAAAAAGGGGTAATTTCTTACAACTCCCCTTTTTCTAAAGCAAAAATACATTACTTTGTATGGTAGAATTTTGTAATACATTTCATTAATTTAAATAATGTACAGTGGTGCAGCGGTTAATGTTGTCGCCTCACAGCCAGAGGTTCTCCGGTTCGATTCTCGGCTGGGGTGCCTTCTGTGCGGAGTTTGCATGTTCTCTCAGTGTTCGTGTGGGTTTCCCCCAGATGCTCCGGTTTCCTCCCACATTCTAAAGACATGCATCTGGAGCATTTCTCCCTGGGCCTCTGCTGAAAACAGACTCTGTGGAACCTAGTCGGACTTTTCCATTCAACAAATGTTAAATAAATTAATGTCTACAGATTTTACACTTTCTTTGATAGCATGTTTATTTCTCCATCTTTTTGTCATTCTGTTTTTAAACATGTTTCTGAGTAGCACCACACATTCCTACTCGAAGCTGAAAGATGTTAAGTGCTGTTTGGTATTTAAATTTTGTGCTAATTATATGTCCAGAGTTTTAGTTGGATATTCGCATTTTTCAATGACCTTTCAATATCTACAGGTTGATAGGTATGACTGCATTATAAACTTACAGAGACCCTATAGAATACTGGACGTTGATGTAAAAATATATTTTAAGGATTACAATGGAGCTTTACCTTTTGTCACAGTTAAAAGAAATGGACCAAGTTTTCTGGAAGATGTTGCCTAGCAAAATTATTTATAATGCATAGCATATACATTTTGAAACTGAGAGTTTAGAAAAAAAGGGCTTACAAAACATAAATCTGTGATTAAAGAAACATTAGTATACTAAAAAGAACATTGGCTATTATTTATGTTCCAGAAACTGTCAAACCAGATCCAATTTAGTTCTGTATACCATGTGTGCTAGGAAGTTGAGAAAATGTAAACTGTTGAAAGAAAAAGAAAATTACAAATCAGGTAAAGTATTCAAAAAATATGTGGTAACCACCACTGATATCTGATGCCACTATTATGGTGTATGGAGATTATATGTTGACTATTGATCTAGCAGCTGCTTTGAAACAGTACCCCATAGTTTGAGTGGGTGAACTCTTTCAGTAATGGGGAGAAGAAAAAATTTCAAAACCTAGAAATGCGTCATTTGCATGTTAACAAATGTTTTAGATATCAGTCTAATAAATACTTAACTATCAGTATTTAAGTACGGCCATTTACATTTTGGAATGTTGTGAGTACCTGTTATAGTTTAGAGTTCCATAGAAAGTTTGTTACAATGACTGCATATGTTTCGTTTTATATGAATGATGCCTAGTTACCAGGTAACAACAGAACAACATTCACAGAACATTAAGGATCTGCTGAGAAAAATGTAGGGTACAGGTCTGTATCTTAAGTAAAACAAATGTGCTTTATTTATTTATTTATTTTTTTAAGTACACTATTAGGCCATGTAATAGAAATACATGGGTTACAGACTGTAGAAATGTTAGTAAAAATTGTTGTAAAGCCTTCTTTTCCTACAACTTTTACTAAAAGTTCTTTTTGCCTCAGGCCTGGCAACCAACCAACAAATTTCTCAGCTGATCTACCCTCCCTTGATCAAGATCATCGCATTTCCCCCTGTACCAGGGACATTTCCCCCTGTAATGTACAGAGGTGAGCACTGCCCAGTGGAAAACCACCAAACAAGTGGACATGTTTGTTTCTTCATCAGTATTCTAACAAATTAGGGGCATATTATGGTACCAAATCTACCTCTGATGATGATGTAAACTTATGCGCCACCATGCCTTTCAGACCCATGCATGTGCACCCCTTCATATGTGGAATCCAGGGATACTATCACGGGCTGGTACTGCCATAAGTCCTGTCATCTCTGCACTGGCTCACTGCTAGAGGCAAGCCTCAGCTTACCCTGGGGAACTGGTATGCCAGCTGAGAATCACCTGCCCTTGAGGACTGGAACATCTATCCTCCCTGCCAGCTGTACCCAGCTAGCAACCCATTCATGAAACTTACATTTCCAGGACTGTGGTCAGAGCTTCAACTCTATGTCACAGAGCTGGCTACACAAATTTTACTAAGTTGTTGTTGCGTCTTTCGGCTTTTCCCAGTTAGGGGTCGCCACAGTGGAATTCTGGTCCGCTAATGACTGGCAGTAGATTTTTACGTGCCGCGTTGCCGGCCCTGACGCACAACATTCAATGAAGGTACGCCCATTCATGCATGTCTCCATACAGAAGACGGTCTAGCTGAGAATCAAACGGGACAACGTCTTACTGTGAGGCGGCAATGCTACCGTAGCACCACCACCGCTTTGTATAATACGTGGACACTACTAAGAGTGGATAAAATAAATGTGTACAGTGCATCCTAAATGCTTTGAAAGAACACAGAACTCATTATAGAAAGCACACTAAGCAATATGTATTTTTTTGTATAAGTAATCGGAGAAGAAAAAAGACAAGATTTATTTGCTGTTGGCGAATAGAAGCAGAACTGATTGCTTGGCTGTCCAGGT